>NW_028301564.1:15982500-16055000 GCF_042242905.1 Orbicella faveolata
TAGCTTCATTATAAACAAATATGTCTCCCAGGCAATATAATCAGGTGATAAACAAACAAGATTAAATTTGAAAACTGTCCAGCCTAACAGTTTTTCAAAGACCCATATTGCAATCTGTTCTAATCTTCTCCAATTTTTGTCAATCCATACCTTTTGTATTTTTGTTGCGTTATTAAAATGTTCCTTTACCATTTTAAGTGGTTATTTTAATACTTCACTCAATTTAGTGGCCATTTTCTGATGTCTAAATTTGGCTAAAATCTGCAACACAGTTCCTTCAGAGCAAGTGCAAGTGAACATGAAAAAAATGAACAAAATGTACATACCTGGGCTTTATGGTCGTCAGCAAGTTTTTGCCATTGCAGTTTGTTCTCCCGGCAGCCTTCCTTGAGAGGTGCAAGTTTTGGATTCATTTGCACAAAAGCCTATGACAAAAGCAATTGAGAAGGTTAATTGCGACAAAGCTATTCACACTCTCTTGGTCAAATAATTTTCAAACCCAAAACAAATGCCATGGAAACGTGAGTATCAAGGATGGACAGTTTACAAACAAAATCAAAATAGTTCTAAATAGGATATAAATTCATCCTGACAACCACAACTTAAAATTTGGTTATAAAGTCTCGATCAATAACAATTTCTTAAAACATAAGCAAGCAAACATTCACATTAAAAGCTGATGTTTCAGAGACATTGTGACACCATTCTCAAGGAAAAACTGTATAGAAATCAAATCTTCGCATTATTTATTCACTTTGCCTTGAGACTGGTGTCATGATGAGGCCGAAACGTCGGCTTTTAACATTAATATTCACCTGAATCTGGTTATAACCAGAAAAAAAAAATTGAAATCCGGAAGATTTTTGGAAGATTGCTAATTTTATCTTCTTGACCCTAAAAAAACATTTTTAAAAGTACAGCTTGTCTGATTCAGCCACAAAATGTGTCAAATATTCTTAAAATTTCCCTCAAAAAAGGCAAAAAATCAGCTAAATTAAGTGCTTTCCTTCGAGTCCAGGAGATTTTGTGACGTGCACGGGAGACCGGGGGATTCAGTCTGTATCCAGGAGACTCCCAGATAATCCAGGAGAGTTGGCATAGATGACACAACTGAGAATGAATGTGGTCAGTCAAACATGTTCCCCTGCACAGTGTGCTTTCACATGATGCCACAGCAGCCATATTGGTGTCCTGTGGGAGTTGAACTCTTTTCTTGTGTCAGCACTTCCTTATGTTTTAATAAATTTGCAAGGCTGCTGGCCAAGTGAGTGAAAACTCTTACTACAAATCCAAAGTGAAGAAGTGTCAGAATAATTTTGACATGAAAGTTTTTAAAGTGATATCTTCATAATATTAACCTTATAAAGTGGCAAACACACAGAATCAATGAATCCAACTTGCATCTGTGGCAGTTCATCTTTCTTGGCTCTGTCCATCATTGCCATGGGTGTTGCCTTCAATTCTTGCTGTTCAAGGTCTCCCTGCTGGAAGAATTCCTCCGCCACAAGTAAAGCTGTCTGTATAGGTGAGAAAAAAGAACAGAGAGCAAGTTAAAAACACCAAAATTTAAGCGACATGAGATGGTTAGGTCATGTGTTCCACAGAAAAATGACACCATCCCCAAGGTTGCCCTCAAGTGCATCCCTCAAGGCAAGCAGTGCACAGGAAGGCCAAAGACCACCTGGGGGCGAATCGTGACCACAGACCTCAAAGAACTTGGCTGGGTCTGGGTGGAGGCTGAAAAGAACACCAGGGACTGCAAGAAGTGGAGAAGTGATGTCATGCAATGGTGTATGTCCCAGCCACGAAGATGGGGAAGATTGAGTGAGTGACCACAATTTTCTGACAGAGTGTTCCGAGTTAAGATTCTTTACTTTCACAGTGCCTTCTGCAAAGGGTACTAGCATAAAAATAAATTAATAAACATGTATTAAGGTCTCTTACCCTTCTTTGCACAGGCCACGGTTTAGTGATTGCTGAAAGATCGCATGCAGTCATCATCATTGCCCTGAAGTGACACAATAACCAAAAACAACATGATAAAATACAAACTATATTTTGGGTGGCAATTGTTGAGTAAAATGGAACATACCTCAAAAGTTCTCTGTTCTCATCAGTTGACCAATCTTCGCATCCTGCCTCAGCTTTCTTGAAAAATTCAGTGCGCTTCCTGTCCATAGAAAAAGAAATTCATATAAGAAAAAGTCCACATGCATTTTTTCGCTACAAGCAAAACTTATTTCAAAAACTTCAATAGAAATTAAAATTATAGTTGTCTGGCATTTCAATGTCTACTATACTAGATCCACTAATTTATAGTCACACCACAATAAAACTGTCATTTTTACCTTGATAATGATGTCAGCAACATTGAAACCTCAGACAACTATAATTTTATTATTTCTATTGAAGTTTCTCAATACCAAACAAAATTAAAATTCCAGTTGGTGAAATCCAACAATTTCATTGCTGTAACCCTTTTCAGACTGAACAGGAACAAATTACAATCCAGATTAGAAGGTGCAAATGGGGTTGGATTGGGCACACCCTAAGAAAACCCATCAGCAATATTACCAGGCATGCACTGAGGTGGAACCCCCAGGGAAAGAGAAATCAAGGTCATCCTAGAAACAGCCAGAGGAGAATCGTGGACAATGAGCTGTCAAATGCAGGCCACACTTGGAAAGAAATCAAAAAGTTGACGGGCAGTCTCCATGGACCTATGCTCCACAGGGAGTGAAAGGGATTAAGCATAAGCAACCCTTTTCAGAAGGATCATAATCAAAAGAGCAATAAAATTCAACTCCAACTTACTGGAAATACAAAGCCAGATCAGTTGCAATGATTGCTTGCTCTACAAGTTTTATTACTTTGTTGTAATCCTCAGCTGAGAGTGATCCAAAAATTTCATTTCCCTGAAATGTTCAAGGTGAGATCTATATATTACAACAAATCTTGTTTCTAAGTTGTACAAAGAAACAACAATATTCACTGCAGTTAGTGCCATAAGTTAGTTGGAAAAAAGGAACTTTGAGGTCTCCCATAAGGAGTCAAACCCACTCAAGGCTGTTTAATTTACAGAATATTAACTGTGCAAATCAGTAACAAAATGTCACATTTTCTGTGTAATGGAGCACAAACCAAGCTTATAATCTTCTTCAAAGTCCTTGTAATAAGCAGGAAATGCAAGTCATTTACAGAACTGAAACTTCTAAATTTGTAGTAAACATGACTAAAACCATTCAGTTTTACATCAAGATTACCACCAAAAAAACCCTTGACTGACCAAACTTAAATCTGATATATTCAAATTAGTCCATTAAGTTAACATTAAAGACAGCAAAATAGTATCGCGCACACTACATCAAGAGATAACTTATCTTATAAGCACTACATGAACTTTAAAATAATAATGTTATCATCTGGCCCATTACATACCTGACTGTTAATGATCATAATACATTGATCAAAGTGATGGTGCTCCATGGTAGATGTGCTGTACAGTTGTGCTAATGCTGACGCACTCCTAAATGTGGGAAGAATTATTATTGTTAATTGGTAAGTAATGTTAGTGCTGTAAGTAGCACTAGTATTGCAAGCAATGTTGCATGCTTTTTGTAAATTGTAAGTAATGCTAATGATGTAGATGTAAGTAAGTAATTTGTAATTGTAAAATTGTATATAAAGTGTGGTATTCCAAAATAAAATATTAAAAAATAATAAAAAAGTGTGAAAAGGATTAGCATGTTAAATGCAATAAAACTCCACCTTGCAACCACAATGTTATAAACAAGTTGTTATTACTGACACTGTCTGGTTCCAAACAAAACAGAAGACCTCATTGATGAACCCAACCTTAAAATATACCACTTACGGTTGCTGTGCACTGCAAAACGCATTCAGTGAAAAGTCAGGACTATAATGACACTCAGAAAATTTAAATGCTCATGCAATGTATGCAGTGGTAGGGCAGACTTACTTTATTTACAGCATCAGACTTACTTTATTTGAAATGAATTGTTGGTTCCCCTGTGATCAAGGTCATGTGATAAACAGGCCACCAACAATGCAAACTTCTCTTCTGGAGTGAACAGATTCCCAAATTCATCGACCTGTAATGCAGAAATACAAGTATGTCACCAACAATCAAACTTAGAGGAGCTATGTCATGGTTTGTGCATCTTGAAAAGTTTATCCTAAATTTTTCAAATTTGTTGTTTGAAGTTTGTGTCAATCTTCTCCATCCTTTATTAATCATCCTTATTCCCCCATGGTTTATTATTATCTTTCTTGTGTTTCTCTATCTTTTAAAGCATTATTTTTTGGGTTTCCTTCAATTTAATGGTGGTTTTTTTATGTGGCCAAGGTAACTCAAAATACTGTGACAGTTCCTTTAATTTAGCCACATTACTTACTGTTATCTATCAATTCAATCAATGCATTCAATAATCAGGTCTCATTGATAGGTGCAAATGAAAAGCTACCTTAAGAATGGTGAACATTGTTTGAGCCACATTGAAAGCATGTCTCCAGTTGTGGTACATCACAGGACGGTAGTTCTTCTTTACTGTCAGAATCCAGCGACAAAGAACCTGGTTAAAAAAATACAAAACGGTTATATTAAATAGAGTTGAACCTCTCGTAAGCAACCGCCCAAAATGTCAAGCCTTAGTGAGTGCTAACAGGAGGTGATTGCTTGCGAGAGCTTAGACTATTTTGGGTCAAAATTTGGCCTCATTAGCACAAGGAAACTGCAGACACTTACCCAATGTTTTAAACATTTTATTCATGTGTAAAGTCAATTTCAAAAATAATGCGGTACTTCCCATTGAGAGATTTCTGTCTCTTGTACAACCCAGGAATGCGACAATGTTACTGTCCAATTGTCGCTCTATTATCTGTCAAGTGGTCACTTACGGGAGGTTAAAAACAAAAGAAAATTTTGAACTTTTAGCTCTAAAAGTGGTCGCGGTGGCTTATGAGAAGTGGTTGCTAACAAGAGGGTCCAAATATAGTGATTTGGCTTGGAAACTTTTGGTATTTTGGAAAACTGGTTGCTGAGGAGAGGTGGTTGCAACCAGAGAAAAACATGCCAAAACTAAGCAAGAAATATGATTGTCCCAAGGATATTCAGTAACATGTTGGTATACCGAGTCTGTTGACCCTTTGAATCCCAGGAGCGACTGGTATGTGATTTCTCCTTACAGTTTTTAAATTATGGACTAGGAGATGTGGTCTTGTTATAACACCAAATTCTCAGGACTAGCAATCAAAGAAATGTATGGTATTAATTAGGAGAATTAAATCTCAGATCTTGGGAATGAAAGGCTAAAAATTTAATGTCTGCTGGCCTAATGGCCAAACTGGAGGGAGTAAGGTTCCAGTACTGGTTTGTCATTGTGCCACTTCATTACTTAAAGAGATGATTATGAGTGCTGTAGTTGACACTGCATACCTGGTACTCCACATTGAAATGCTCATGTAATTTTAGGTCCATCAACATTGCCAGTGTGCCCAAAAGGGTGTCCTGATCATTGATTGATTCATCGTCAAATGTGAAATCCAGCAGTCGGAGGGTGTTGACTGATGGTAAAGGACAAGACTGCAAGAAAACATAACATTACTTAGTTACATTAATTACTAATCAACTAAATGAAATTTTTGACCTGTAATTTGTCAGGGTGCATCCCCTCAATATAGCAATCAACTGCATATCTCATGAATTTTCTAAGATTTTAATTTTGTGGTTACATACCTTGAGTTTGTTGGCTTCTTCCAGTGGAGCTGTGGCGTGATAGGAGAGAACCTTGGATGCAACGTAAATTGGTGCGAGTAAATTGATTGAAATTTTCATCACACAGAAACAATATGCATTGCCACATTGCAAATCAGAAAAGCATTTAATGTCATTTGAGTCCAAAGAGGACTAATTAAACTTGCAACAAATAAAATAATCTCAAATCCCAATAATATAATAACTATTCCTGTGGTTTGATGAACCATTTAGCTGGACAAAGTACTTACAATTATTAGTGTATCACAATCAAATCAAATTGTTCAATGCCATTCCTATTCACAAAGCAGCTAAGTGGCCCATCAGGCCTGAGCTTATCTCTAGGTTTCTGTAGCATGAAGTGACTAGGAGTATTTCTACTCTCCCCTGAATGGCAAGCTAGTCCATCACAGGGTTATGCCCAGCATCAAATTCACCATTACTCATTTATACACATGGGTAGAGAAAGACACTGTGAAAGTTAAGTGTCTTGTCCAAAAACACAACGCAATGTCCCTGGCCACGCCTCAAACCCGGACCACTCGATCCGGAGATGAGCGCACTAACCATGAGGCTACTGTGCCTCACATTCACAAAGAAACAAACCTGAAAAAAGTACATTTTAAAGTTTCTAACCTCCAACGCAACTTTCTGTTTAGCCATGGCCTTGTTCACATTCTCGTACATGACTGTGTTGTGGATTGCCATGCCACAAAAAATTGCAAATGCCTGCAATAACACCAAAGCATTGTCAAACATTGCAGCAGTAACCACTAAAGCAAACTTTAAGGCCTGAAAATCTCTCCAAAATTTGCAAGATCTACATGGTTGTAAGTTGGAATTTTTCTGTAGGGATTTAACAAGACATACCTCAAAGAGATTTTGATCATTCCTATTAAAAGATGTGCCATCAAGTTTATTCAACAGTTGGACAACACCTAAAAGACAAGCATGGCAATAACTCACATTTCTAAGAACTACAACAAGAAATACTTTGCAAAGTTATACATAAACAAAGTTAGGGGCCTGGCTACCTGAAATAACTAGAGAGTTAAAAAGGGCAGACAGCCAGGTCTACAGATGCATTAATACAAGTTTAGATTGGTACACACACACATATATAACACAGACCACATAGTTAGCACTAAATAACAATAATTTCTATTGTTGAGTAACAACAACAAAACCTTTATTAAAGTGTCTGCGGGTATTTAGCATTGCTGCTAATTGGGGACACAACATAAAGGATTTATGAATGTAAAAATAAACATTAAGTAAATATGTAGAAATTGTACAAATATTTTAAAATGTATCCTGCAAATTATTACAATACAAGATTAACTACAATTTAGAATGTCACGAATTATTTTTGATCAGTAAGATAAAAAAGCCCCAGTTTTTTTAAGGTAACAAATAATGCTTAACAGTTACTTATAGCTAATGATAAAAAATTACTAGTTATTATCTCACCAATAATTTCTTCACTACTATTCTTGATAGGCATGCAGAGAATTGTTTTTGTAACAAATCCCGAAGCCTGGTCAACCTACAATACAATAGAGATGAAAGACAGCAAATGATGATGAATAACAGTAACTGCACTATGATATTCAGTGCAACAGACTGCACCTTGTAAAGTTTATTACGTTCTGTAAAAAGCCATAATTTGCCAACATTTGATGGATCATCTTTTTGTATCAGTAAATAGTTTTTTTTTTTTGCACAAACCTACAAAATTGTTCTATCATAAACTGACTGACTGACTGATGGATGGACAGATGGACAGACAGACAGACAGATGGACAGACTAACTGACTGGACTGAAACAGATGGACAGATAAATAGATGCAAACCACAAAACTAATAATTTTTACACTCTTACCTAGTACCTCATTTCCTAACGTTTATGGTTTATCCCAATCGTGAAGAATGATTTCCAATAATTGGAAATAATTCGTTTACCACTCAACAGCTTGCATAATCACAAATTGTACTCACAGCGGGATCAAATCTCTCGTCTTGGTACGCATCTGGTATGTTCAATGTCTAAAAAATAATAATAAAAGAAAAATTCTACCCCTGATTTCTTGAACTACCTGTGAGTAATTTTTCAAACCAATTTTCATTTCCCTTAGAGGTTTGAAAAATCACAATTCCACCGTATTTTGAAAACGAAAGTGAAAACAATTTTAAAACATTTGAAGAAGCTAGTCATAAAAGGGGATAAGTGACGATTTTGGTTGCTTTTCTTTTTTCCTGCTCCAAATTAGCTGAATTTTTGCATGTGGTCTTCAATGTAATAGAAAAACGTGTTCCTGTATTTTTGCCACTAGTTTTTGCTTCGCTTTATAATGACGCCGCTAGGAAAACCGAGTGGTTTTTTGCATACGCAATATCCTGAAAACGAAGCAAAGTTTAGCGGAAAAACTACGGGACATTGCTAAACATACCTAAACAAAACTCTATGCGAAATTTGGAGCGTTTTCGACAAAGTTCACTTTTGATTAAAATACCTAACGCCCTTTTCCCGCTGAGGCTGCAAATAAACGAAGCCGGGCCTTTGTTATGATAAACAGAGCCGATCCTTTGTTATAATAACCAAGCCAAGCCTTTGTTATAAGTCGAAGTCTTGCCTCGGTTTATCATAACAAAGAATCGGCCCGCCGCGACCGCAGGGACTTTGATCTCACTTAGAAAGCAACAAAATGTCAATTCCACGCAACGTATAAGCTCAAAAATGTTAATTTTAGGTCAAAAAAGGTTTAAATGTCGATTTCACAGTAACGCGTGACGGCAAGGAGGTTGATTTCACTTAGAAACCGGCAAAATGTCAATTTCACGCAACGCATAAGCTTAATGATGTTGATTTCAGGTCTAAATAGGTTAAAATGTTGATTTCACATTAACGCGTGACGGCAAGGAGGTTGATTTCTCTTAGAAAACAGCAAAATGTCAATTCCACGCAACGTATAAGCTCAAAAATGTTGATTTTAGATCAAAAAAGGTTTAAATGTTGATTTCACGTTAACGCATGACGGCAAGGATGTTGGCTTCACTTAGAAACCAGCAAAATGTCAGTTTTACGCAGTGCATAAGCTCAATGATGTTGATTTCAGGTCTAAATAGTTTAAAATGTTGATTTGACGTTAACGCGTGACGGCAAGGATGTTGGTTTCACTTAGAAACCAGCAAAATGTCAATTTCACGCAGCGCATAAGCTCAATGATGTTGATTTCAGGTCTAAATAGGTTAAAATGTTGATTTCGCGTAAACGCATGATGGCAAGGATGTTAATTTCACTTAGAAAACAGCAAAATGGTAATTTCACGCAGTGCATAAGCTCAATGATGTTGATTTCAAGTCTAAATAGGTTAAAATGTTGATTTGACGTTAACGCGTGACGGTAAGGATGTTGGTTTCACTTAGAAACCAGCAAAATGTCAATTTCACACAGCACATAAGCTCAATGATGTTGATTTCAAGTCTAAATAGGTTAAAATGTTGATTTCGCGTAAACGCGTGACGGCAAGGATGTTAATTTCACTTAGAAAACAGCAAAATGGTAATTTCACGCAGCGCATAAGCTCAATGATGTTGATTTCAAGTCTAAATAGGTTAAAATGTTGATTTGACGTTAATGCGTGACGGCAAGGATGTTGGTTTCACTTAGAAAACAGCAAAATTGTAGGAGCCCATGATGGGCTCCTGAAAATGGTAATTTCACACAACGTATAAGCTCAAAAATGTTGATTTCAGGTCAAAAAAAGGTGTAAATAAAAATAAAATGAAACAAATAAACATTTCAATAAGCACTTTTCCAAATACGGCAACGTCTTAAATGGCTAAAAAATCACGAGATAAAACATAGTTTTCGACAAACGCGATCGTAGCTTTATGTCACGCACCGCCATAACTTCCAAGTTCAAAATGCGCTGGTACCTCTTCTGCCTGATGAGGATAACAACTTTGGTGGCTGTTTAGTTTTGGATTTAAGAATTTGATGACTCCATGTGAAAACACTCTATAAATAGGGCTGACAGATTAACAGATTAACCCTTCTGCGCAACGTACGGGTCTCCATACATCTGCATGTCCCCTGATCCCAGAAGCTCAAAACACTACAAATCATGCCGATTTGAAATAAAATCAACGCAAACTGGATCACAGATCTGTTACAATCGATCGCCACTTGCTGGCAAATATTATGTTTAAATCTAGTTACCAGTTCAAGAAACGTCCACAGAACGTAATCGCAATGCATGCCGGGAAGGGTCTTTACACCTCGTGCGCGGGAAAACATGGCGGTCGATACAAGACAAATTTTATAAGTCTAAAACCAGTTCTCGCTTTCCAAACTTTGACGCTAGCAACGCTTGGCAAATGGGCCACAACTCACCAGAGGGTATTTTTCTTGGGCAAGAACTGCTCTTGGACTTTGCTACCTGGCTCGATCTGACTTCGAACGCCGATAACACGATTACGGTATATCAGCTGCCTTTGAAGTTTCAGAACACGTTTTGATTCTTTAAAACGTGCTGATGACTTACGGGTTTATCGAGGCTTTATGATGCCTCTCAACCACCAGGCAGGCATACAAGGTACTTTAAAACAATGCTTAAGATATTAGTTGACAGAGCTCTAATGCGACACATCTCTTTTTTGTTTGATGGCATTTCGTTTGACGCTCGATTGATTCACATGTTGTGTTCACGTCACAATAACCGGTGTAAACAATCCGTTCCCAGATTTCCGCTCTATATGCTGTGGGATTTGGTTTTGACTTCATACACTATAAACAGTCTGCCTGTTTGCTGTTCAACAAATAAACTCCTAAAGACATGGCTAGGAAAAGCCAAGTTTTTTGCCTACATTTTAACTCGAAAACAAAGTAAAAACCAGTGACAAAAATACAGAACCACGTTTTTCTATTACATTGAAGACCACATGCAAAAATTCAGCTAATTTGGGGCAAGAAAAAAGAAAAGCAACCAAAATCGTCACTTATCCCCTTTTATGACTAGCTTCTTCATTTTAAGATTCTAATCTTAAGACTTTCTCATATCATTCATTCTGCAGCATTAAGCATGCTTGCAACATGACTGCAGAGCTTACATTCTCAAACTCATCAATGATTCATCAAGTTTCAACAAAGGAAACCATGACCATCACAGTGTTTGGATATCTGATCTTAATCAGCCTAGATTTTTACAATTTTATTTCAGTCTCCATTTTCTCCTTAGTTTTAGTTTTGATTGTGAAGATATGAAAGTGCGCGGTGTTTGACCACATAATTTCCAAACACCTCAAAGTTCATCACAAATACTCTGCTACATGTCATATTTTCAACTCTCTTCTTGGTGTTTGGAACTGTGGTCAAACATGGTCTTTCATGTTTGATATATTACTTACTTCGCCTGTTGTAGCAACATGGCCAGTAATTCCAATATTGACAGGAAACCTGACTTCTGTCTTGCTGCTGTTGAAGGGAAACAGGATGTGAATGCCAATAACAAATAAACTTATCAATTATTTTATGGCAAGGTAGTCTTGAGGTGAATCTGAGCATTCTGAAATTGGTTCTTTGTGGTTGGCATTTCACCATACACACCATTTCCATGGTAACAGTCAAAACGGTGCATTTTTTGTTTTTAAGTACCATGTAATAAACTACTTCCTCACCTAGCTTGCTCAAGCCGTACTGGGGAATGTTCGCCCTCTGTCATTTTTGTACTGACCTTGCTCTGGGTTGTAGCTAAGAAAATAGTCTTCCAGCTAAGATTTTCATTGAGCTGGTCACCATTTTTGCAAAAGACCTGGAACAAAATTTTTGTTCCCAATCTTTGGGAACAAATGCCTTGAATACCGTGCTACCAAGCTTCGCATTTACAAGATGGCAGATGCAGAACACAAAAAGAGAATACTCTAAACAAGTGCTCAAAACAAGATTTTATTTCAATTACTTTACTCATTATAGTGGCACCGATATTCAAGGTAGTTAGGAATTTATTCCAAACTTTTCATTTAGACGGATTAACATGGTTCAGATATCGAATGTTTGTATGTGCGTAACCTAAAAACCATTTGTTGTCCTTTACAGAGTGATCGCCCACCAAAATCCAGCTGATGATCACCTCTTTCTCAGCTGGTGAATTTTGCCAGCAGCCAGCATTTAGGGACAACCCTGCTCGCTGCACTTGGTCTAAACTGCCAAGACCTCAGGCTAATATTCCCCAGTATGGCCCTCGCACTTGGTTAGTAAGAGGTTATTATCCAGTCTGAGAAAATTGGAAGCTGATGACAAAGATACATACATCTATGGAGATACATGAAGCATCTAACTGGTTGTCACTTATATGCAACAGCATGGACTCTGGATGGACTTCAGTAGAGCTTATACATGTTATCACTACAGAATTGTTTGGGTCAAATTAAGACTTCAAGAATTAGGTTCATACAATCCACAGGGTGGAAATACACAGGGTGGGTGGGTGGGTAGGAAAGCAAACGCCGGTGGGAGTTGTGAAACATACAAGCAACTAACTAAGTGAAACACTAACTATGATAACCCGATATGTGTACTAGGTTTATTTGCACAATCAGTCCCTCTCAGCATGTGCCTGTCCAAAGGAAGGGGGAGCGTCATTAAGTGGTACTATGATCAAATTTTTACCCCTTGATTTTTTTGGTGTATCACAAAGAATGGCATGAAAGAACAAAAACGCCATTTACCGTTTGCAAATATCTGCATTCGTTCCAGAGATATTTAAGTTTGAAAATGTGTAAACTATGCAAATGAGATAACTGATGACGTCATATACTCAACCCAATATTATATCAAGTATAAAAATAGAGCTATCTTTGTCAATTTCCAGCACAGACCACTGAAACTTGGTAGGCTAATAGTTCTACAGATAGCACACCTACGGCAGTAAAAAATTCTGTTCCCATGGCAACTCACTCTTTTCCAGTCCCCACCCACTTGATTTCAATATTTTAGTGATTTTCAGCGCAAAATGTATTTAAAAAGGCCATGAACTCGACCTAACATATTCATATGCTTGCTGGATCATGCATATGAGGCACCATTAGCAAATATCAAAATGGAATGCCAAAGGTGGCCAGAAAAGCCATTGATATTGGGGAGGTCTGGAGCCCAGTATGTTGCCATGGTAACAAAACTGTTAAGCTCATATTGTAGAGCACATTTAGCAGGATCTTCCTGTAGAGAATCAAACATTTCTGATGCAAATTGGCTGAGATATCTTTCTTCATTATATTTGATGAAAATTTGGTTGAGTGTATGACGTCATCACTTGGCTAATTTGCATATTTTAAAAACTTGAATATCTCTGGAACGAAAAGAGATATATGAAAATAGTAAACCGCATTTTTCTTCTCGAACAGACTACTTGTATATGTGTTAAAATGGCTTAGATAGGAAAGATGGGATTTTCGTCATAGTACCACTTTAAAGCTAACACACATACCATGATGTAAGGGATGGACCATTATTTTTTTGAGGGGTTTGGTGGTTCAGGCAATTTTCGGGGGCATAAAAATTTTTCTCACCTTTAGGCTGTGCATGATTTTTTTTGGTGGGCAAAAGCTTGTACAAGAATTTTTTTTATAAAGTCAAACACAGGACCTGGATAGTAGAAAGCAATTGTTCAATGTTTTTTCCCCGTGGCTCCCCTTACATGACTTTTTTTTCAGCCATTTTTTGCTGTACAGGAATTTGTTTTGAAATTCCCTAACATCCCCCCCTCCCTACTCAAAAAAATAATGGTCCATCCCTAACTGAAGTTGGAACATTTACATAACTGAACAAAAGCTTGTATGAATTTCAATATATGTATGTAATTAATAAAATCCATATATGGGAAATAAAATGATTTGTTACCAAGATCTGTGTTTGACAACAGTCTGGTCATCTTCATTCAGATAGTCCCGTGCCTCCAAATCAAATGCTTGAGAAAATAGAGTCTGCAACAAAATAGACAACAAATCATTACTTATCCATCAGCAGAGGAGCAGATCTAGGGGTGGGGTTTGGTGGGTTTGGTCAAACCCCCTAAATTAAAAAAATGAGACATTAGAACACACTGACTTGGCCTCAGAATGCCAGAAATCCCATTTCTAAGGACCTCAATCTTAAAAATTTTCCAGATTCCAGACCCCTCCAAAGGAGACTGGCTTTGGCAGTACGTATCTTAAACCTTCTTCTCCAAAATCATGTATCCACCCCAAGCTAGGGTGCCAATCTGGAATTTTGGAGGTCACAGGTTCAACTCCTGTTCTGGCTGCTGGCTGGTGTTATTCTTAGAAGTCCTGAAATTTATTTATCTCCTTGGTTACATAGACATTATATCCAACTGATTTGCCTCCTACCAGTTGGGGCTTTTAACTTAGTTAGGTCTCACTTTGATTGATTTGCTTGGCCCCACTAAACTTTGGCTACAAACACTGACTAAGGTTAAATAGAGGTTATTTAATATAGTGATTCATTTTTTTGTTACAAAACAGTTCTAAACAAACTTCAACTTGAACGAAACAATGTTTGAATGTTGTACATACCTTTGAGGTGGGATCGACTAAAAGAACTGAACATCTTTCGCATTGAAGTAAAGTTTGTGTGATCATCATAATTTTCTGTACAATGTTGTGAAGCGTGCTTTGTTCTTCAAAAATTGTCCTAGCTAGATCTAGTAAAACCTAGGAAAAAAAGAACAGATAAAAAAATTAGTATTTTATTTCTCTGTTTCTTCCTTAGTTTTAGTTTAAAATTTCTCAAACTTATTAATAATTCATCAAGTTTAAACAAAGGAAATCATGACCATGTTGGTGTATGGATACATGATCTTAATTACCATAGACTTTTACAAGTCACTTTATTTCTCCATTTTCTCCTAAGTTTTAGATTTGATTTAGAAGATAAATCTCACACACTGCAGACAGTGTTTGACGACATTTCCAAACATTAAGAGGATCATAAAAAATACTCTGCTACCGTCATATTTTCAAATCTCCTCTCAGTGTCTGGAAATGTGGTCAAACACCGTAATTGTTGTGTCTGAGATATTACATAAAAATTCATACTGTAGAGTTCCCACTCAAAAATCCAACCAGGACCACAACCCATGACCAGATTTTGTCACTCAGGTAACATGTCTAAAATTAAACCCCTAGAAAGTAGAAATTTAAAATGTATTTATCAGATAATCTAGAGAAGCTAAGCATATTTGAAAATGGAAAAAATAGCAGCAATTTAGCTGCACAACCAGCCTGCGATGGTGATAGATATTAAGCATCTATCTTCCAGTCTCCATACTACCACCAATTTGCATTGTACAGACTGAACTTTACCAATGGAAAGCTTCCAGCATCAGTTGGGGAAAGTGCCAGTTTGAGAAAGGCACAAAGCATGTCAACCCTTAAATAACAGTAAGTAATGAGAGTGCCAGATTGAGAAACACACGATGCCTGTCAATCCTTAAATAGCAGTAAGTTATAAAACTGGACATAATTTCAAAGACTGAGTGTCGTTAGTAAGAGTCAGACTGTGATCTTCTTCAATATAGATACATCGTTTTGGTAAAAATAATAAAATATTTATAATGCAAATTACAGTGCACCTGGTTTCTTCTAATTTCAAGTTGTGCTCTCTCATAGAGTTCTGCATTAGCAATTCCAATTCCACAGAAGACCAAGTATTTGCTAAATATCTGCAATATGAAGTAAAGGTTACAAAAATCTTAAAGGTGGTTGTCACTGACTTAAAAATCTTAAAATAGACGTTTCGGCTAAAATACTATAACCTTCTTCAGTGATGAAATGAATGTTAATGGCGTCCAAATGTAAATGAGATGTGTAAATGTTTTAGCCAAAACGTCTATTTTAAGATTTTTAAGTCAGTGACAACAACTTTTAAGATTTTATTACTATGCCTGACTACAACTACAGTATTTTTAAAGGTTACGTGTAACTCCTCAAATTAACCAGAGCACAGCACTAAATCATCAGTAACAAGAATCCACATGAATAAATTCACTCAAAACTGACAACAGGGAAAGTCATGTGAGGGTGAATAATATAAATAACAAAAGTGAGAGCTCAAAAGTGGAATAAATGGAAAATGTGAAGCAGAAGGCACTTTCCAATTCAAGTATGTCCCTTTGGAAAAGCATGAAATTCGCTGGAACCCATTTATAGACCTGGGTGGAGGGAGGCACTGTGAGAGTAACATATCTTGCCTAAGGACACAATGCAAAACCAGGGCTGAAACCTAGACCGCTTGATCCAGAGTCCAGAACTCTAACCATTAGAATTTACACTAGAATTTACATTTTGATGACCAAAATAGAAACAGCCGTGAAAATCTGGAAGAACTTGAAAAACCTGCATGGAGACACTTGTCTGTCAGCTCGTGTCCCCACAGCTTTTTTCATCCTCCTAAACTTCCACTCATGTTTCTATAACTCGATGGAAAAACTGTTTAAGTGTTTTCTATTTCTTAATTACTTCATTTCATACCTTTTCATCTTCTCTGGTAAACGTGTGATCTAGAAATCCTCTTTTATTTATAACTTGTGCAACACCAATAACCTAAATAAGCAAGGAGTTTAAATGCATGTTACTTCTCAATCAGTGACATTTAGCAATAGAGTAAGACCAGTTTGATAACAAAGCCTGTTGTTTTCTTAACCTACATGTATCTTGATTATAAAGCAAAATATTCTGTATGCAACAGAGTCACCAAACACCAAATCACATTCAACAGATTAATTAAAAGCTTTTCACACAACATGAAACTTAAATTCTGACAAATGCAGAAATTCCAAGGATCCAATTCCAGGATCCGAGGAAAGGATTAGGTTGGTTACAACTGTCTCCAAGAGAAGTTACATATGTATTTGTCTTGCACTGTAGGGGGAGTGGATGCAAACCACCCAGGGATTTGCCACTCATGCCTAAGATAGGTAAAAGGTTAAGTCTGCATACGAGCCAAGTGGCCCATCAGGCCAGAGGTTATCCCTGTCTCTGTAGCATGAAGTGACCAGCAGTATTTCTACTCCCCCCTGGATGGGATGCTAGTCCATTGCAGGGTTACCCCCAGCATTAAATTTTTCGGTAGCCATTTATATACCTGGGTGGAAAGAGGCACTGTAAAAGCAAAGTGTCTTGCCCAAGAACACAACACAACGTCCCCGGCCAGGACTGAAACCCCGATCAATCAATCTGGAGTCAAGCGCAGTAGCCATGAGGCCACCACTCATCCCAGATTTGGCTCTCCTGCACACAAACCCTCCCACTAATCACCTTTTTAAAACCTTGGATTTGCCTTGCTCTAAATTTTGTAAGAATTAATGCACTGCAGGAACATTACCCCAGATTCCCTAGGGTCATCTACAACCACTCCCCAAAATCCACTCTTTAAAACCCTGGATTCATCTAGCCCCAAATTTTGCAAGTTAGAGTCATACTGTACCTCGCCATGATAGTGATCAAGGATGGGCATACAAAGAATGCTTCTGGTGTGGTAACCAGTCTTTTTGTCAATTTCCTGATTAAATCTTGAATCCTGTTGAGGGAAATACACTTGCAAAATTGATGATATCAAGTCATGAAGCCGTATATCAAGAAATTCACTAGACAGTGCAATCAGCACTGTTTTTCTCCATTGTAAAATAAGGGACATACTGCTACTTTCCTGTGGCTGGAAAGAGGTAGAGAGATGCACTTCAGAGGACATAGACTCACTTGCCTGCTATTTCACACACCTCTATTGCATTAAGGGCTAGGTTCATTGTTTCTGTTGTGTGCTTTTTTTTTTCTCAGCCAATCCTGGTAAGTGTTGTGAGAGCTGCTTGGCACGTCACAAGTTTAACAGCTGTAACTTAATGGGGCTACGACAAGGGGATGGGTGGAGAAGAGAGGTCAAATGAAGTGGATTTTGGTAGGGTGGGAGAAACAGAGAAACATTTCAATTATTTTACTACAGAAGGACACAACTACATGTAATGCAGCTCATTTGAAATGGACAGACCTGTAAGATGAAATTTCCATAAGTAGGTTACCTGGTTTGAAAATTATATGAAAGTCTAGAAAAATTCAGCATTGCGAAGCACCGGCCGTTCGTAAAGTTCCCTTCAACTTAAAACTTAAAAGGTGCCTGTATTCAGAAAAAGGCATGAATTTGTACTAGACGGCCTTTGACAAATTAAAGTTGATTACTAAGCCTGTTAATTATTAATAATGAAAATAAATCATCTGTTCTTAAATTTTTATTACCTCCTCAGAGTTGAAATTGAAAATAAGTTGAAGATTTTTTCATTCTTAATCTTGAGCTTAATCAGGGAAGTATTTAGTTACATATAAGGCACAGATGTGAGGTATATCCAAAAGTGAGAGTTTCCTTGGGTATCCAGGGAGACTGTACATGTTTGACTTTGTACACAGTGACAGCTATCAAGTTACAGACATTAAATTCCTTTTAATATGTGAAAAATAGATTGAAACATCAAATGGGTTCAGTAATGTCAGCATATTAATGCCAAGATCTTAACATAGATTATCACCAGCCATTGTCCTGAGACAGGCTGCCCAGTTTCAAATCATTTTCAGCTGTTTCATATTAGCAAAATTAATCCCTCGCTTCCTGAATGATATCAAGAAGATCAACAGAAAACAAGAATAAAGAAAACTATTATTGCCTTGACGTGCCAGCCCACCACTTCTCACAACTAAGAAAAACATAATATAAAATTTATAAGACCGTATAACAACTAAAGGAAAAAAGTAAAGACCAATTCTCCTGTCTGAAATTTTTTCATTGACTTTTCAAACATCTTGCTCTATGTGCAAGCTTATATCCAGAGAGATTCATATCCCTTTGAATTACATGCATTTATATCCATTTCTATCAAACAAGAATGAATGAATTGATCTGTAAAGCAGTTTAATGTATAAGGGGAAAAATACATTTCTTAATTTCTCAGCAATACACAGGCATCTCATAAAAGAAAGGGCTTTCTATTCTAAACCAACACTTTTTCACCATTATTTACTGAGCTTTAAAATCCCCTTGGTTTGCCTCTGGTGTCGACTCTCTAGCCAGAAAAATAACAAAACAAGAATTCAAAACAAAACTTATTGAAAATTAGAATTTATTAATAGAAACATTGGGTATCGAGAGAAATGTAAAAGGCAATTTTAGCTTCATTCTGAAATTAAATTGGAAGTAAACTATGTCTTTGCTTCATTAAAACAGAATTTGAAGAAATTCTTATTAAAAGTGATGTCATTCAGAAAATCCTCCACAACATAGTCAACTAAGACAGGCATGGTTAGGTAATAAGAATGAATTCTTAGGTAAAAGCAATATTATTAATCACTTCTTGAAAACTTATCTTCACATTGTCTCCTGGACTGCACAAACACTTCAAAGTGACATCCTTTAACACGTCAGGACTTAATTATTTTGTTATCTGTTAGTCACATGACATTTTTCAGGGAACATGTTTTATGCAAGATATTCAAACAGAGATGAAACTGAAAACCAAAACATCTCATCACCTTACATGTAGTCCTTAAAATATACCCCGACTGACTTTGAACGCAGACCAGTTGTTTTAAAGGAGCTACACCACGATCTGTGCATCTTGAAAAGTTAAGCCTAAATTTTTCAAGTTCATCGTTTGTAATCTGTGTAAATCTTCTCCATCCTTACTATTCTTGTTTTTTTAATGGTTTACGCTTTATCGTTTTTTTTTTTCCATCTTAGCAGACTAAGTACTACTTTCAGATTTCCTTCAATTTAAAGGTAATATTGAAAGGTAATACTGTGCACCAAAAAAATACAGTAACTCATAATAAAGTGACAGAGCTCCTTTCATTTCACTTTTAGTAAACCATGTTTGGAGTGTTGTAGTTTTTCCTGTTTACAATTTTCTGTAGTTTCTTTTTCTCAAAGATAACAAACTTCCTGCTGAAAACAAAAAGAAATTTACTTTCAGTTACACTTTTCATGTTTTTCTTGTTAGTAATAAATCTGTGAACTAGTACACAAAAACACAGGCTCATCAGTCATGTGTGAAACAGTGGCCAGCTAACGAATATCTTAAATTCAGTTTGTTGCATCACTGGGCATTAAAATAAATGGATTTGACTATGAAACATTGTACTACATGTATGCAAATTCATGAATTATAAAACACGGCCGTGAGGACATGCTGTGGTGCACATCACTGAAAAAATTACAGTTGGTAACATTCTTTTATTCATCCAATTGGTGAACCATGACAATAGTTCTTGTATTATTAGTATTAAAGAGAAAAGTTAATTCAACAAAATAAAGTTGGTATAAAATTATACAGGCCAAAGTTCAGGTAACTACAGGTAAATTGCAGATTTCAACAGTGGGAACAAGTCTGTCACTTTGCCATGGATCTTACTGAATAAATTCCAATTTTTACCATCAAATGATCTTAAAAGATTTCTTAAGAATTTTACATTCCTCCATATTCTCAAATCTCACATGTCAACTCTTTTTGACAAGAAGAACTGTGATACAGGTTTCTTCATCTCTTTTGAAGGTAATTCAAACCAGAAAAAAATTCTTGCCTGAATTATTGGAATGAACTTGGCACACAGAAATATCAACTCAAGTGTCATTACTATGCAAAAAATTATCTTATTTAAAGCCTAAGGGAAGTTGGCTGTATCATGCAGTTTTAGATAGAAATCTTTCACTTTAAATAATAAGCACCAAACTGAAAATTTCATTTTAAAAATGAAATTGTAGAACTCTTCCTACACACACTTCCTGGGAATAATTGTGGCCACATTCTACAAAAATTCATTGAAATAAAAGCTGCCTTGCTTTCAATATTTATGCTACTCTGTCATTTTCAGACATCTCTTTTCTGATTTTTTCTATCACCAAAAATCGTTAGTCTACAAAAGTTTGTTGTTTGACCAATTTGTACGTAACAGGAATGCTTGAAAATGCTGCTTATAAAATGCTGCTAACAATAAGAGTCCTAGAATGCCCCTACCAAAAAAGTCCTGCACTTTTTTAGAAAGATAATACCAAAAATCCTCCCTTACATACTAGTCCACGGGCTTAAGATAATTATTGGGTTTATCAGGGCTCAACTTCAAGGAAAACACCTTGGAGCCAGCTGGCTCCTAATTTTTCAGATTTAGTCGCCAGCAAAAGTATTTCAATCAGTGAAATGCATGGAAAGTTAGTCGCCAGTGAAAAAAATTTAAAAAGAATTTGGTCACATTGTCGACCACAGCAGGTCACAACGTCGAGCTCTATTTACAGGCCAGCTTTTACTACCGTAATAATGTTATAAATTGTTCTACAATGTTTTAATAGCCAACTACTATAGAGTTACTTTGTATTTTTAATTGTTTAAAAATATGTTCAAGTCCTAATCAGTAGCTAAAAATTGATTTTGATTTGAAGATTACATAACTTGTTTCAAGATTGATACTCTTACTTTCAAAGACATATTTGGTGCTCATTTGATGGTCAACCTATTCCTTGTCATTTAGGTACCTTTATTAAACTTCAACCACTATCAGCAATAATAATAGTATACTACATTTAGTACTGCAATGTTCTTGTCAGATGTCACATCTCCAAATCTTACTTCCTTCAGTCACTTGGAGTTCTCAGTACCATTGATGCTTCTTTTTTTTAAAAGAAAATTACATTTCAATGACTTGAAATGCCAACAATTTTAAACCCAATATAATTCAATTGATACCCTGATATATTTTCAGCAAAAGGCTAAGCTGGCGAACAAACGCATATTAAGCACTACAATTTTGTTGGACCAACAACTGAAGAGGAATCAAGTTTTGTGAAGAGTTTACAGCCACATATTTTTATCTAATCCTCACAATGTACACACAAAAGAATGACATCAAATGGAACAGGCACACCAAAGAGGTACAAACATTTGTCTAGCTTTTCATTCTGATAGCCTGGGTTCAAACCACCTTGTATTCTTTATTTGTGTTTCGCTTTTTAGCCTTACCAGTATACCGGTAATAACAACAGTAGTGTCTGAAAATTATATTGCCTGGAATCAGACAGATTCCACGCTGAACATTTAGACCTTACTCTTTGCATTCATGCATGATTCTGCAGAGCATGTATCTCTAGTAAGTTTAGTTTGGATTAAAAAGTTAATCTACATCATCTGGATTTTCATAATTATTATTGAGTCCGAACTTGCCACGAAAAAAAAATCACCACAATTTAATGTTACTGCTTGCATGAACCAAAATCAGAATGTCAATCAGATTGGAGGCAACAAACTGCTATTACATGTAAGTCTCCCTTTCTATTAAATCACAAATAGTCCTTTCCATAGCCTTCTAATCAGAACACTGGTTAACACTTAATTCTGAAGCAAAATGTAACTAAGAGGTCGAGATTGCACCTCTTCCTAAATGCGTTTTTATGCCAACCCAAACAATTTTCTAGGCTGTCTGAGTGGTTCACTGCTATCTGTTTATATTCCAAGGTAGAGAGAGGCAGTGAGAGTTCAGTGTTACCAAAAAAAGACAGTATAAGAACCTGGGCAAGGGCTAAGAAACCCAGACCTTTAAATTCTTGAGTTTATTCACTATTAACAAAACCACCATTTTGACTGAATCCTCGGCAATGAACCTGTCTCCTCCCCGAAAGAACGATATTTAAGACTTCCCCTCCCAACCTCTGGTTTACTGTGCACTTCCATAACCAACAATGTTGAATTCAAACGCAGTGAAATGGTAGCCTGCGAGCAGACACACAGGGCTAGGGGGAGCACATGCATGAATGGTAAAGCCACGAGAATCTTGACACCTCAACACCAAACTCACCCCTGCCAAATACATGCAGCTTTGCTTTTCAACTTGGCCCACGCCTGTGACTCAAATATGCGCTGGCCCACAGACTGGTGTAATGAATGATAACCACCTGAGTTTTAGTGACTGAAAAATCTGTTATTTCCTTATATTGTGACAAACAGAGAGAGCAATGCCCAAGTTGGGGTCTGTTTTACTTAGTTATACTACTACATCAGGGTCTACATTTCGTCATTCACTCTAAAGATACATGTAAAGCTTTATACAATAATGCTGCCGCTTACAGAAACATCTTAAAAGACCATGAAAAAAACAGCTGTAATCAGTCCATAAAAGGCATCCCTTAGTACAAGAAAACTTAATTTAAATACAATTTTATCTATCACAAGGATGTTTTTGTCATTTTAAAATGAAAAAAAAGATTAATAGTACCCCATCAACACAATATGCAAAATAGTGATACACATGAGCTGACACCAAGATCCAGGCAATATAGACGGGTTGATCGATAAATTTGATTTCATCCTGATTTTATGAGTCTGATGCAAAATTTTGGAGACTTTTTTATCAAAATATTCTAGCTGAAGAAGACAGTAAAGGCATCAATTAGACATTTTTCGCACTTTAAAAACTCAACTTATTAAGTATTTACACAGGTCATCGTGCACTATTCGGAAAGGAATCTCTCAATGGGAATGAATACCAGTTCATACTGGCAAATTCTCAATTCATTTAAGCTTATATATTACTTTCTAATTTACATTTAACATCTGCACTCTTTTGAAGGGAAAAAAAATAATGCTTTGTGGTTCAAAATCAATTCAATCAAAAAACCTTCTCACAGCTTTCCTGTAAAAGAAATTACAAATAACGAATCGCGCCCGTCACCTCCGGTCAATGACAAATTTCAGTTTAATTAAGGAGAGAGCTTTCAGCCACAAGATAGAATTGTTTACATAAATCCTTATTTTTTGGTGGCTCTGTTTTGTCCTGCCATAATATTACGTGTATACAATGGAAAAATTGATGGCCGACCTTTTTATAACAAAGACGGCTATTACATGCTCTAGAGCAAATTATTTTTCTTCGATTTCTCCCGAGGTTTAATATTCCGAAGTAAAGAAAAACAAAATTTCCTCAGAGCGCCTAGAGAACATTAACTATAGTAATTAATATGTCATTCGAGCAAAAAAAAACTAAAGTGGCACTACAAGAAAGGATTATAGCAAATCACTTAATCACCTCGCGTGACACATGGAGTCTGTTTTTATAATCATAAATATCTTGCATCTTTTTCAATGTAAATGTGGCCCGAAATAAGAACCAGCCATTCTTTCTGCGAGAAAGCCTCGCACTGTTTTGCTACCAGCCACAAAAAAACATGACACGAGCGATACACAGAACAAGAATTATTTCCGTCAGACCGAGACGACACCCTGAAAAAACAAACCTGCTACTTTTTAACTTTACAAAAGTTACTCCGGTTTACGTTTAGGGTCGCTCAAGCTTTACCAACCGAACCACACGAGAAAATGAACTTTTGAACTGACTGCCATTGACAAAATAAAAATAAACTGCTACTGGACATTCAATACAGACTGTACTTTATTGAATTTTTAGGCAATAGCATTTCATATCGTTTGTGATTATTTTCGAATGATCCGACATGCGAGCCTGGATATTTCGCAATGTGCATCTAACCGAAAAGGAATTACGGATTAACCTTTTATTTTACCATTGATAATTCAAACGACACAAGCTCTCGTTGAATTTGCCGACCGTTCAGCGCCAATCGCGATGTATGTAAACAAAGTATAGCAGTAAACATGTCCGCACAAGGGGACGGCAATTATAAGTACGATGTTTTGACGAAAACCTCCCGATTTCCCGTGAAAGCGACGCTAGTTTGTAGTTGATTACTAAAACTAGGTTAACAAATCCAGCCCCAGTAGACGACTTAAGTGTGGTGCCGCTTTCCTTTTACAAACAATCTTAAAACAGAAAATCTTCGAAATCGAACCCAACGACTACTAAAAATAGTCGTTCGACATGACAGAGTGTTCGCGGCCGAGGTTGTTTCCAGGGTGTCGCTAGCAAATTTGACGGCTCTAGGAAATTAAGCGAATATTTCGCCTTGTTCTAAGGAGAATCTACAAAGTTCGGGCACAGCGTTTACCGAGTTAAATTCGCCAAAGGGGGTAAGCTCTCAAAACCAGCACTGCACATAATCGATTACCAGGAATTCGAGACCAAAGCTGTAGGCGCCAAACATTTTAGTTTATGAACTATAAAATGTTCCACGACTAAAGATGTACTATTTCTTTCGTGCATCAATGAAAAGTGGATAAATGCGAGAGCTAAACAGACTTAATTCAAAATTACTACAACTGCTACGCAACTAGGAATCTCACCAGAGGAAAAAGAAAACAGAAATCTAAGCAACCGGTAGACGAAAAGCACAGCGTGCGCGCGAGCGTCATGACCAAGATTTGTTACCGCTTACCTCGTAGGCATTCGCAATGTTCACCACTTCTCCTGTTTCTGCTGTATATCCTACAATTCCTGTGCCAAATGGAATTCGAATTTCTTCCAATCCTTGCATGTCTTCAAGTTTTGACTCCGCATTCACATCGAACACTTTCGAAACGAGATAGCGGGGCCCATCTTTCGGGCCTTGAAGAAGAAAAAGCGAGCAGCGGTCTCCATTAACAAGAATACTAACATTTTGTAAGATTTTGTGACAAAGACTTTTCACATCCAAATCGTTTGAGATATCCTTGACGAGTTCCATTAAGAGCTCCTTTTCGTCCAGTTGTTGGAGTTCAACTCGCGATTTGCGATTTCGATGTGGCGAGCGCGCCCTGGAGGGTTCGTTGGGCGAAAGAAACGTTGCTTGCCCATCGACAACATTCACTAATGGTTTTAAAATTCCCCTGCCTTCAAATTCAGAGGCAGAAATTTTCCGAACCGGAGTCGACGATCCTGAAGGAGGAGGTGTTCCGCTGGGAGTAGGAGTTCGTACAGAGCGTGACTGAAGCCAAGAGTCAATAAGAGTCCTGCTTGCTTTACGAGAAAAATACGAGTGAACGAATTCGGGATGTTCGTCAAGCCATGTCTCAATATTTTGTTCAATGTTGTTCCCTTCGAATTTAATCCCTACAGGCTCCGTTTTCTCGTTCTTGGTGCAGCAATTCGCCATGTTTTGAGCCCCGTAATACTCTACATTCGAACTACTCGACGAGTTGATCCCTCGATCCTGCAAGTATGGAAGAAACTGACAACCAGTTGTTTAAGTTGATTGACAGTTAATTGGAAGCGCGGCGATGTGATTGGCCGAGGCGCTTTCAGGCTCTCGGCACAGCGTCTGTAAATCTTGCTTCTTGAAAATCGCCAATATTGCTACACCTCTTCTATTGTTGCTGGGACATCCTTTCGCTTATTGAAAAAGCTCTTCCAAAGTAATTACTAAGCCGAAAGCTTTAGCGGCTTGTTGTTTGTTTTGTGCGTTTGTTTGTTTATTCCTCTCGGGGATTTTAATTCGCCACTTAGCAGGTTCCCATTTTGTTTTTCGAGAGTCTTTACAAGACAGACAACTTCTTCTTCTGTGACATCAACAAGCAATAAACAGGAAGGGTCACTCAAAAATGTTGCAGGCTGCGAATATTGAGTACGTCTGTGACTGCGGGATTATAACCGGAAAAAAGAAACACAAAAACTTGCGAGAAGGGTTAATAACAACTGGAATACATGTGTACCTTAAAGAAAATGTCAAGCTCGAAGAGTTAATTTGCGAGGCAAATAACGCAAAATATTTACCCAGCAACGGGTTTCCAACCGACAACAAACGATTTGACGTACTGTTTTGGACAGCTAGGCCTTCTCCTTGTTTAACACTTTTTAAACGCATTCGTTTTCTTATTGCAGGTTTGTTGGCAATCATTCTGTTTCTTCTTGCATCTAGAAGCCGGTAGAAAAATTTAATTCTTTTTCATTATTTAACACGCCTTTATCTTTGGGGAAGATTTAACAAGCAGTGCGATAAAAATAAATAATGCACGCACAGGTGTGAGTACTGTCTCACCAGTCAGGGACAAATATGCTTGAATAGTTTTCTAAAAATTAAAAATAATAATAAAAATAAAAACCTACATTCTAAATTGTACAGTGTAACAATAGTTTTCTTCTTCTTCTTCTATGTTCGTGGGACAAAAGCCATTCGTTTCTCCAGCAAATATATATAAGAAGAAGATACATGTTTCACAGTCAGTGTTAGCAGGGTTACCTTCCATTCTGTGACGAGGCATTAATTAGAACTGATCGATGAAAGAAGGATGACCAAGGGTAGCAAAGAAAACTGGCCACAAAATATGTCTCTAACATCAAAGTGAACAGTTTTCCTGCGACACTGTTAAATGCAACCCGTTTGCAGTCTTCATTTCGCTTAGCTCCTCTGTCGATATTGTTAGCTCGCCTTGCACTGAAGCAAGTGTTGAAGCAACATAAAAGGCCTTACGATGAGGCTAGCTAATGGATGTTAGCTTGATGCGGTATCATATGACAATGGCAAAAAAACACATCCTTTTCAACACGCAAATTTCTCGCTTTAATAATATGCTATATGTATCTGCTCCACTGTATGATCGCTTTGATAATGCTTTATATAATTTAAAACATGTATACGTTTGGATGTTTATCGTTTCTTTTAATTTGCCTGTTGTTTGTTCGCTGCACGCCTTTAATAAGATCAATTCACTTCGTTTCGCGCGCGATCGCGTACCCCAATTACAACCAATGACAAAGCAATGAAAGCTTTGGCTGCATTAATTGTATTTTTCTTGTATGTTTTTGAGCGATTAAGAATTAAGATAAGTAAATCTAGCCTGAAGAAAATACAAAAAGAGCGAAATCAAACATGACTAAATACATGCAAGGAATTATCGGTCGCGTGAGCTTTGAAAAACGATCATTTCCAAGAGTCACGCAAAGGGAGAGCTACACATGTTTTTTTTGGCGGAAATAGCTTGTGCTATGAAAGGAAACTGGTTAAAAAAAGATTTTATCAATGCAACACACCACCCTTCATGTAGCTCTTTTTCGGATCTGATTATTATCTTGCATGATCTAAATTCATTTTAATGTCACATGACCGCCAATTATCCCAGTTGCATTGCTCGTGCCTCCCCCAGAGAGTGTTCTAACCAAGTGCTAGTGAAGGAAATATCCAGGGTAATAAACTGCTCTTTGTTGTCTTTGCCTTTCAATTTCTGCCCCCCTCTATGATGGCTGATCGTTTTTGGAGGTGAAGGCCTTCAATAGGCCCTTTGCAGCTAAGCCATCACGTGACCTACTTTTCATAAAATTATGGGCTATAACTTAACGAATGCCAGAAATGGAAAAAGCATGTCGAAAGTATCAAAATGGCCAAGTTTCAGGCCCCCATCATCAGAGAATGAGATTTTATGATGGTCTGAATTTTTGAAAGAATAAGAAGATTTGTATGGGAAAATGTTGCTGGAGAGCAAGACCTTGCTCTCCAGCAACATTTTCCATACGAATCCTCTAAATTTTCCGAAAATTCAAACTATGGTATAAACTTACTCGTTTTTTCCTGGGGCCTCAAACTTGGCCATTTTGGTATTTTCGATGCGCTCTTTCCATTTCTGGCATTCTTTTAGTTATAGCCCATAATACAAAATTTTTTTAGGAAAAATTTGGTCACGTGACCCCAGCTGCAAAGGGCCTATTTGAGCACATCACATTTTTAGAAGGGTAACTTTGCAGCCGGCTGGTATGGTTTCTTTCAATTCTGTCATCAAGATGGCTTTCGTTGAAAGGTCCGATTAACTAATCCTCCTTTCAAAACCGTTATCTCTGTAACAAGACCTGACCTTTGCCGAACCCTCTGGGCATTGAATATTCTAGTTGCCGACTCACTGACGTGCTTTCTCAAGACCATAACTGATTCTATAGAAACGAACAAAACGAGAACAATAGCCCAATAGCGCGATGGAAAACAATGCTATGATACTGTCAAACGATAATTAAGACTGTTATCTTAAGAACCATTTTCTTATCTCAGTAGGCAAGACAATTTAAAGGAACAAATAAAATTCGTCAATTCTAGAGTCATATAATGGAAATTTTATACCAACATTAACACGATCTTGAAATTTTCCAAATGTTATCGATTGTTTCCCATAAGCTCGTTGTCCACATAAATGACATGGTAAATGATCTGCCTGGTGGACAGACAACGCAGGAATTCCCATTAACAGCTTTAGATGTTTATTTCTTCGCCCTCCACTCCCCCGAAAAAAAAGAAAACTGAAGCAAAAACGAAAACAAATGCGAGTTTTAAGCCATGATTAGCGAACTATCAATGGAAACACAACATGAAAACCATCTGCGCACTTCTTCCATGGCCTCTGAGGGGTCAAGAAACATCATTTGAAATGTAAAGTGACATTGATGAAAAGCGGGAGAGGATGAAAGCCTTACCCTCAAGTTATTTTCATACAGTTGGTATCCACTCCTCGCGCGGATGAAGGGCAAAAATGCGCATGAAGCAGCTTTAGCATGTCCACGTGACAAAAATTCCCGTCACAAGATTAGCTATTTTTAAACCCTCCTAAGATTTTCAAAACCGGGCTTAGTGTAACAGCTCTTGTAAACTTGTAACTTTTTTTTGTCGCATGGTGTAACAGTTGGTTTGTTTTGGGGCTAGTGGAATTTTTTCTGTTGTTTGTTCTATTGTTCTATCAAAGGATATCGAGCCACTCATGTGAGACCTTGCGAGAGCTGCGCGCACCTTCAAATCTTCCTTTTCTCGCAAGAATACACACACAAACATACACACAATGTGCACCTTAGTGGAAGTTAGTTTATCGAAGGGACTCCGAGTACTGCTCTTTTTGCTCTTTCTGAACCTTGTAACTTTTAACAAGGAGGTGATCCCCATTATGGGCCCCATTTCCAAGGTACTCCCTGCCAAGTTATCACCAAAGAGAATTTCTGCTTCAACCCCAGGCTTCCTCGCGAGTGGAAGTTTTTGAGACCTGCACCAACGGAATACAGAACTCGGGCCGGGAATAGGGGTGTGCGATGGGGGGCTCCTCGAGTTGATAAATAGCATATGGTATCCGTAAAAATTTTCACACACCGTATTGAAAAAGAAAATTTATCTTAAATTTTTTTGGTAGCCCGCCTCCCTCTGAGAAAACAAACATCTCTTGCGAGATTACTAGTGGAGAATCAACTCTGAGGTAATTAAAAGTGCTGGAGAGTAGTCTATGGCTAGTAATTCTCCTCCTCGCGCTATCCCTGAAAAGGACATGGGGGACCACACCAAGTGAAGAAATTCTTTTTAGATCTTTTAAAATTACTAATCGCAGATGTTCATCTTTTTATTTCTTTATCAACCGTTTTTTGAAAAACCTCTTATTACAAACGACAAACAACGATATTTTTATCCGCGCTTTTCAGGGAACTCATCAGCCGATGAAACCATGAGTAATCACAGATGACTTCTACCCAAGGTCAGGTTGTATCTAACCCAGGATGAGCGAAAATTTTGATTTGAGTTTTGTGACTTTCGGCGAGGTATTTCTGTCTACAGTTTTGGTCCTTCAGTTTTGAGTTTGAATAATCTCAAACTACACAAAACATAAGCAGTGAAAAACATTTTTATTCAAGAAAAATTAATAATCTCATGCGCAATACTCCGTTTAAAACAGTGGGATTTGTCATATCTTACCTACCTCTCTACTGCTGTTATGCCCAAGCAAATGTGTTAGTTTGTGTCACTTTCATAAACACCGTTAATACTAAACCACTCAAAAAAAAAAAACCAGTAACGTTTTTCCACCGATTCTACCATTTGAGTTATAACACTCATCCATGTTTAGAGTGGTTTTCAATTGAGTGTCGTAAAACCAAAACCAAACCAATTGCCTATAAACTAGACCACTCGGCCAATCTTGAACTGTAGTAAAACCAAAACCAAAACCAAAGTAATTGCCTGATTACTTTGGAAACTCAATTGAAAACCGCTCTATAGACATGCATTGATTAGTTATCTGGTTAGCATTTAATTATCTAATTTATTTTAGTTTCTATTTCCTCTACACCCTTTGACTTAACTAAGCCTGTCTGGCGACCTGGAGCAAAGTTGGCACCTCTAAGAATGGACTGCGCCCGCGATGTGGAACACCACCAAGACGTATCCTCGTAGGACCGTGCTGACGTGGACACTTCGGGAGTAGTCGGAAGCACCCGAGCTATTTCCCGATTGGTCAGTCAGAATCGGAAGCAATACGAGCGCTTATGCGGAGAACTGCCGTAAATGGAGCTTGATTCAAAACTCGTTCCCAAGGTCTCTCTTTGCACCCATAGAGGCGCGAGGAGAGAGAGACCCTGGAAACGAGGTTGGTTGATCCATCGCCTCCACCAGGCTTGTAACTATCATTTAACACACCGATAATTTATTTACAGAATAAGATAAACGTCACACGACCACTGTCTAACCACCAAGAAGGGCTGAAAAATAAGACTGAGATTTTCCACAAAGCAGCTTATGATCAAGCCTCGCTCGGAACGGTTAACCACAGGACTCTTTCTGAATACAGAGCGAGACTGGGTCGCCTGTGGTGCAACTAGAAACTAGCCGCCATGCCACATGCGAACACGCGTCTCCCAAACGCAGTAACTCTCTCTTATTTTTCATCGCTTTCTGGCGGTTTCTTATTAAACAGAGGTTCATGTAAATCGTCACTATCTTCGCCATGTTTCGGTCTTCTTAGATCTCGCCACAGATCAACCGAAACGCCTTCCTTCTCTTTGTCTCTAGTGTATGCTTTGAAAGCTGGGTTGAGTGAATTTTTGAGGAAACATAATCAAAACACACCATGACTCTACCATGCGAAAGAGTCATTGTTCAGGTCCTTCTGTTGTAGTCTTAGGGGCGTGGCTTGTCGATAAGTCTTTGTCCCCTTAAGAAATTAAGTGGAATAGGAAAATCTGAAACGTTGTGGCACGCCTGTTTTCACACATTCCTGAATTTCCAAACGTCGTTTTCTTTCGCACAAAGCGCTCAGTGAATGCGCAATCCTTCGACACTAAATTCTACGCACGCGAGGTTGCCTCGCATAAAAGGTTCCCATTTGAAGCAAAATCAACAGATACTAATCACATGGGCCTTGCAAAAGCGATATGTTCATGTCAATAAGCTCATGTCAAGCGAAGTACACATGAGCGAAGAAGAGTTAGAGTAGTATTATCCTCAATTGATGTCTGACAATGATGGCATGGACAAAGACACGATAATATCATCCACAATTTGAAATCAAAAGTAACACAACAAATTTAATACGACAGACGACTTTGACCTCCTAGGAACCTACTAAGGCTACAACGAAAGGGCTCTTGCGAAACTTCCATCCCTTGCGTCACGCCTGCCTGATCCTTACTTGGGTTCCTCCAACAATGTGATGGTTAGGAACTGGAATAATCTCCGGGGCAGCTAAGAGATCTTCATCGGCTGGGAAATGGAATTCATCGCGTCTACTGTCAGAACGCTGGGCACCGCTTGGCTCATAACGATGATAACCCGGCGAGTTATCCTCAGCTGGCATCCGAAGCGCCGGGAGAGCTGCGTGACGTAACAGAGCACCGGCGCGCCCACGGCCAGGCAGAGAAGCGGATTCTCTCAAAAGCGCATTGGCGCGTTGTAGTGAGAGGAGTTGCGCCTCCGGCGAGTTAGACCGGAGCCCAGGCTCCATACCGCGATCTAAGTGAATTCCGTTTCTCTCCAGTCCTCCCTCGGCTTGTAAATTCGCAGAATGCTGTTTCCTTGCGTTTTTCATTGATGTTTGTCGTGGAGGCGTCCCCGGCCCCTCCGACTCGGAACTACTCAACGGCGGGAAGTCCTTCTCTGTGAAGACAGGCTGCTCGTGAGATGGAATTGAACCAGGAGTTGACTTGACAGTGGGAACTGCAGTCGCTTTTCCTTTTGCTATTGGTTTCTTATTGAATCTAAGGCCTTCCATACTTGCAGTGCTTGCTTCTGAATCACTCATGCTCTCGCGCACTGATTCCCGTAGCCTGTCCACCGGGGTGGGGACTGGGTTCGGCAGAGTGAAGCCTGGGTTAAGTGGCGCGGGGACTGGATCAGGAGGCTCAAACTGTCTTTCTTTCACACGCCCTTTTTTATTCTCATACTCTTGCGCGAATTGATCTCCCTCGTGCCAGGCCTTCCGACTGGCAAGCACGTCCTCTGGTACAACTTCCCTTGCATCTTCGTGAAAGTCTCCGTCGTACCTCCTTGAGCGCTGCCGGTAATTAAACCGGTTTAACTCTCGGAACTTTGCAGGAAGCAGCTGGCCTTTCACCTGAGGAGGATAAGACAGAGTAGTAACAACTTTACCCAACAACTTCAAGAGTCCCTTGCGTCAGTGTACCGGCAAGACGCACGTTCGACTAGGAAATTTCGCGCCAACAAAGAAAGAGCGCGCGCACACGAACAAGTGTTATTTTGCTGGCGAAAACATGGTAACCACCGCCATTATAACTACGCGTTTTCAAAGATGTTGAAGCTGCGAAAACAAGTTCTCGAAACAAAGACAAGTTATTACTTTTACCATAACGTTACGTGGCTCGAAAAAGAGTACAACAAAGTTTCTTTAGTTAGCAATTCTGCACTAAAAACTTGTGGTCACATTTTGCACTCGCACTCGGATCTAAAGGACCCTAATCTACTGGGGGTTAAAAATTTTTCAAGTTCGTCCTTTGTAATACGTGTTAATCTTCTCCATCCTCAACCATCCTTTTTCCTCTATCGTTTATTATCATCTCTTTTTTTGTCATTTTTTTTTTTGTATGAGGCCAAAATAACTCAAAATACTGTGACCAAGCCCCTTTCGTGACAGTAATCAAAAATCCAGTACCTTGGGATTCGTTTCGTTGGAATCTCTGTTGAGACTCAAGTAAATATCAACTCCATGGAGAAATTCAACCATAAGACGCTCCATCTGAGCAAGACGCAGTTCACGAAGGTACATCACATGCTGCAAAGATATCACTGATGCTAAAAAAAATCGATTTTTTTTCCGATTCTACAAAAAACCATGCATTTAGAAGATATTCTTAGTGCGAATAGGGCAACTATTACTGATAAGCGTACAAATATTAGTCTTTATACCATGCCATAGAAAATACAAGATAATTTGGTTTTATCAACTGGGTTGATCATGTGAATTGGCCACCGTAAAGAGATTCGAAAGCTCAAGATAATTTGGTTTTATCAACTCGGTTTTAACAACTTTGGTTGGTTTTATCAACTTGGTTTTATCGACTTTGGCTTTAATAAGATAATTTGGTTTTATCAAATGGGTTGATAATGTGAATTGTCCACCGTAAAGAGATCCGAAAGCTCTCGAATCTCTTCACGGTGGCCAATTCACATTATCAACCCAGTTGATAAAAAACCAAAATTATCTTGTTATACTCCCCACCGACGCAGCACCACAGTTTCTTTAGAAACTTACCCCCTCTATTCATAGAAAACACAGCCAATCAGAATACAGGAAAGCCGTTGTATTTTCGACGGTATTACCGGTACATCCAACCTTCCCATCATGCGCCGCGCGCATGTCGCAATGATTGTCCTGGCCACTGTTTTTCTATGGCAAGGTATAAAATAGTTATCCAACGCTCTCTCTTGTTTCACCAAGGAATATCCCGCTTGCAACTTGCATTTTCTCGGTATTCACACTCGCCTAATAGCTTGCGTGGTGACTCGTGGGATATTCCACGGTATACCACTCGAAAGCATTAAATAACTAGTATAGACAGTGAAAGGAGAGGCGATAGCTTGGCCTGCGCTAATGGTTAGGATCAGCTTTCTTGTTTCTCCCTCCCTTTCATTCCTCTCCTGGATATTATCGAGTAAGAAAGAAATAAGCTAAAATACCACAAAGTGAATAAAGAGGACATAGACACAGGCATTGACAATATAGCAATTTTTCTTGGACAATTCTGTCCAAAGGGGAAAGGCGCAATGAAGTTAACCCTATGTGAAGCATCAACCCCTGAGACAAGGCCACACCACAACACCGGGAACTCCGTGCCCTACTCTTTTCGATAAGTCTAACGTCCCCTCCTAACCATGTAAGACTGAAGATGCAGGAGACAGGGCCTATGGTTTACAGTGCTTATCCAAGAAGACGAACGTCTAATCATTTGCAGATGTAATTACAAAGGTAGCACATTCTCCTCAGTTATTTTTTAAAATTTTAAGTGTTGGTCTGGTCTAGAGCTTGAACCCTCAACCTCCCACACAGCAGTCTGGTGCTCTACCAACTGAGCTAACCAGGCGGCAGTTAAGAAACTGACGTTTTGCCAAAGGAAAGGGCTAACTAAGCCCCAAGCATCAGCTCTCCAGTGCTGGATAGTTTATTATTAATGACTTTAAGCTAAGCATTTGACTTGCCTGCCAACACAAAATAACTGTAAGTTTCTTTAGGAAATCTTAACAATCGCTTTGTAAAACTAACATAACTTACCTTAGCTGCAGCGTCAACAAGAGCAGCTGGTGTAGGTCTTTCAGCCCAGATAGATGCATCTCTCTAAAAATATGAACAATTAGTTGTTAAAACACTTATAGTTTGTGTTATTATGGACATTGCTGAACCCTTAGACCTCAAAACAGTGCATAGTTCATGACTTTTTTAAGCTCAAGTGAGAAGATCACAATTCCCCCTGGGGGGGGGGGGGAGGGGAGAGGTATTCTCAGAATAACTGGGTGGGGTGTTTTCTAGATGCATTTATTAGGTAGGATAGCTTCTTCTAGAAAACATAGTTACCTACTTCAAGACTAGAGTGTAAAAGCCTTACCCTATTTAAGACCAAAATGGCCAAAATCAGTGCCCTATTTCTGACTAAATAACCATAACCGGCTAAATAACCATACCCTTTGGGGCTGTATATAGTACCCCCCCCCCCCCCCTTTACTGCCTGGTCACAATCATACCTTTCAAACATCATGTAAAACATAACATAATGTGAATCAACTGCAATGGTCTTTCATGTGCTAAATCTCTCATCCCCTTCCCCAATGATAATATAATTTTTCATCAGTTTACTTCAGCTTCTAATATTAAACAAAGCCCAAAATACCTGCATATATTTCTGACGCACTTTCTGGAAATTAACATTCTCTGGTGACAAATTCAGGTATTCATACAAGCAAGCTACTAAACCATTGACATATCTAGAGAAAGTATAAAAAGAACTGTTAAAAACGATCTAAAAAAAACATTGTAATTTCAATTTTACATGCATGCTCAATGATTGATGTTTGAGAGGTGGCCTAATGAAATGATCAATGTGCACTGAACACAGATTAAGAGGAAGGGGGTCTTTGTGTTGTGAAACCTGGCAAATGTTGGCAGGGACCCTGCAGTAGATCAATCATTTGTGGTAAAGGCATCCGTGGTTGAGTGCTGATTGCTACCCCTCGTTTAACCCAGGATCGTCATCTCAATCGACATCCCAATAGATACTCGGTTGACACCCAATGGACACTTATTCGGCATCTCAATTGATATATGATCAACACATGCATCAATAAAAAACTAGTCGACTCTCAACCGACTGTTGACCGAGATGTCAATCGCGTGTTGATCAAGTGTAAAACAAGGTGTCGATAGAGTGTCGATCGGATATTGATTGAGAGTTGATCTAGGGCATCGATTGAGAAAATCTATCAACATTCAACTGCGGATGCCTTTAGTACACACAACCCCTATAGACTAGCATCTGATCCAATCACGTCATATAATTCATGCCACTGAAGCAAAGTGATCTTTTGATGGGCTCATAGACCTTGTGTTTTGTGACTGAGTGCGAAGCAAGAAACCTGAATATTGCAGAAACAAACAATTGCTACCACAAGAAAAGACTCACTCATTTTCTTCAACAAAGAAGTAATTAAAGCTTACACAAACCTGGGCAACTCTCCTCCAGTTTCATTCTTGTAAATAATAACATCTGCTACCTGTGAAATTCAATCAAACATGTAATTGCCAAGGGCATCAACCTCTCAACTCTCTTTACCATAAATATCTATTATTGCAGCACTGCCAAGGGACAGGATGATAAGGAAAAAGAAATGTTTCAGATATTATTTTACATTAGGAGGTGTGGTTGCCTTATGTTGATCAGGAAAGGTTGAAAGAAAAAATGTGAAAGTTGAAAGGAATTTATGGTACCCTAGTTTTGTTTATTTTCATTTTAAGTATACAATAAATAAATGAACAACAACAAAAGCAACACACACACCTGAGTATCAAACACGTTCATAAGTCGGATGTGATACTGATGATACAAGGCATCGCTGGCTTGTCTGCAGTCATGGAATATCTGTCAAAAAGATAATTGAGTTAAATTCGAGTTTAACCTGATCTGTAGTTGCAGACAGAATCCTGCCACTTTTTTCATGAGGCAGAAGTGCAGCTGTGTTTGCCAGCTAAGCTAAGCCTACTAGTTTGTTATACAAGTACCTTCAATATATCACCACTCTCAAGAATGTCTTGTAATCCTTCATCAAAACAAGGAGCTCCAAGAGTGAGAACATCGAACAAGTAAATAACCTTACTACAACCAATCTGAAAAGAGAAATTGGAATAAATGGAAAAATATATATATATTGCCAAGATCAAAATTGTGAGACACAGGACTTTTTCTGCTCAAGTGCTCGGGTGAGATCATGTTTGTGTTCAGCTTTTGGTATGGTCTACCCATGGAAGAAGGGTACCAGATGGTATGTCTGTTGGGGTAGATAATACCCAAGAAACTTGGTAGGTCCTAAAAAAACACTGATGATAGAGTATGGATTAAACTTGGACAGAAAAAAAAACTATTTTATTGAAAAAATCTATAGACAGATCAATTGTTAGCAAAACATATTTGATATTCCATTACCTTTACAATGTCTTACAGTCTATTATTATATGGCTAGCTGCATGTGCAAGCAACATGAACCGAATCCTGTTCTGTGGTTGGCTACCCAAGCAGGCAAGCTATCTTGCTGGCTTAGGACTACCTGCTGTGTCCCAAAAAAGATAGTGTTTGGTTTTTCCATATAATAAAGCCTGTATCGATCAAGCTTGAACATTTGGTCATGGATCTCAACTCCATCTCAGCCCATAAACACGCAAAAAAAGAACTTGGCCAATACCCAGCCATCTTGACACTTGGTCAATAACCCATATGTTATCCCGTGAGCCATCAGCTACTTTCACTCATGATTATAGGCCGTCATGTGCAGTGCGCCAAATAAAATACAAGCAAACCATGACCAATAAGAACAGAAGGATTACTATAGTACTTACTACTAGCCAACAAAGTTTCCCAAGTCTACCAAGGTTAACACCCTCACAGCAAACGCCTATAACTCTCTGTCTGCTGATGAATTTCACCTGTTAAGAGGGAAGGAGTCAATAGGGAGCTTAAGCAAACCACAATGGCAACAGACACATCACCAAACAAAAGGTTTAATGAGCAGAACAATGGCTATGCACATGCATTTTAAATCTTTGTACATTTTGTAGCAGCCCCCTGCAAAACAACAACTGTGAAATAACCAAGTTCTGTGTATTCTGGAATGTAGCCACAACAGCAAATTTTTCGAATTTCTTTTTGGAATTTACAATGTAACACTGTAACACTGTAACACTGACATAACATAATTATTTAGTTTGGGCAAGAGATCCATTGGCATACTGAGCACATTCAAATAGTTAAGAAATGCAAAGGAATAAAAAATCTATTTTTTACTACGCGTCATCCCTGGTGGCGCCGTTGTAATTGCTTAATCTGTATTATCAATGTTGCAATGTCAGCAATTACTGATAATAATATTGTATGTATGTTGGGTAAAAACACTTGCCGTTAACAAACTATACACATTATTTTAACAAAACATCAAGTGACATTCATTGACAAGAATTGCCCAACACATGACAAGGGAAGTGCTATTAAAACTAAGTAACAGAAAAAGGCCTAGTTTTTGCAAAATAAAGTATAGGGCCATTGACTATAATATTATTGTAATGAGCTCTTCTTTATCCCCTGGCCTTTGTGTCATCAATAACAATACACTGTATGTGCAACATACCCAAAATAAAAACAAAGTAAAATGATATCAAATAATTATACAGTTTCAAGAACCTCCATTTCCAGGTAGAACAAGAGACAAAATTTTCTCAATGGGAAGTACCGGATTTTTTCTCAAAATTGACTTTTCACATGAATAAAAGACTTAAAACACGGGGTAACTCTTTGCAGTTACCATATGCCAACAAGGCAAAATTTTGACCCAATATGGTCTCAGCTCTCATAAGCGACCAACTCCCATAAGCGACCACCCAGGCTTGACATTTTGGGTGGTCACTTCTAGGAGGTTTGACTGTATGATATATACTTACTGCTTCCTCAAATGACTCTCCAAAAGTATCAATGGGTACAATGGCAGGTAGATCATCTGGACTAATATTTTCCTTTTCATCATCATCTGAATGCACATCAGAAAGATCTAGGAAAAGAAAAAGCACAATAATGTTAGGTTTTGTTATTTGTAAACAAAAGGGAGGGACATGAATGTGTGTCTGATTCTGGATCAAACAGCCTGGGCTTTGAGCACAGGTTGGCATTTCTGTCTATGGACTGTGTTGTGTTCTTGAGCAGGACACTTTCTTCTTGTAAAACCTCCCAGCACCTGGCCATACTAAACTAAAAGATTGGCACACTTCCAGGTGGGTAGCAATAAGCACAATTCAATGCTAGCCTGGTGGGCTACATTCAGTTATAGTAAGTCAGACTTTACATGTTATGTACAAAATGTCGAAAGAAATGAGTTCACTTTTTAAAAATCTCCAGCATAGACTCCACCTGAAAAACAGACATACAGATGTAACACGGGTAGGTAAGGAAATGAAAAATGAAAAAAGTTGCATACATTTCTCTGCTATGATAGGTTGCCTCTTCAGCAGACTGTCACCATCGTCACTCACATCTCTTGAAAGAGATCCACTGGAAACAGCTGTCTTCTTGACACCCAACTTTGAATTTATCCCTATTCCAGCATCTTTAAATGCCTTGGCTATCCCTCTTCCTCCATATCCTGTATCTGGTTTGGATGACCTTGGCACTGAGTGATTAGGCTGCGAAGTGTCAGGACTTTCCTTGTGTATTCTTTCATCTTCTTTAGTATCATGATTAATATTTTTGTTTCTATAATTAAAAACAAGTAAAATGTGAATTAAGAGGAATGTTTGACACATGTTTGTATTACCTGCAAGATACCAAAATAAGCTTGGTGTTAATCTTCTAATATCACAGGAGACAAATTACTCCTTAATTTTGTCAGGAAATTTCAGTGCTAGTTTATAATTTTACATGTGAAATTACAAAATTGCCATAATAACGTTTGGCAAGAAATTTCTCGATACAGTAAACAAGTCAAAACCCTACAATATATCGTGAACATAATTTGTCACCTAAACAACAAATACAAACAAACAAATTAACTTTGTTTAATGAGGGTAGCACACAACAGTCTTACGACTGACAAACCGTGGCCCTCAAATTCCCGATCGAATTGGAATTTAGAAATGTTTATTTTTTTGGAGGGAGGAAAACTGGAGAACCCGGAGAAAAACCCTCAGAGCAAGGATGAGAACCAACAACAAACTCAACCCACTTATAACACTGGGTCCAGGATTTGAACCCCAGTCACATTGGTGGGAGGCGAGCACTCTCACCACTGCGCCACCCCTGCTCCTATACCCCTGCTTACCTTTTAATATCACACCTACAGGTGTGTGATATTAAAAGGTAATCAAATGGTATACTTGTGAAGTTAGAAATAATTTCACCCGAATTTTGTCAATATTGTCACTCATCACCATTAATTTTGGTTTCCCATACGTATAACATTTGAACAATACACCATAGAGAACTTGTGACACTTCTAAAGTTTCTGAGTTGAAACATGGAAGTCATAAACAGTAGAACCCCATTAACACGCTCACCAACGGGCCATGAAAATTTGTCTGAGTGTATAAAGAGGTGGCCATATTAAGGGGTTTGGACCAAATTTCATGACTGGTGTAAATTGAGTGAAGTCTTAGCAGATATATCACATTTGCACTTCTAAGCAATGGAATGTAGACGTAATAAAGTTTATTTTAAAAAATTGAAATTTCAATCAGTACATGTACTATACAATATTAACAATGGAAAGATGAACATAACTGGTTTGAATGGCCATATAAATGGGGTAAAATTGCAAAGGATTATACAGGTTGGGATTTCAGAATGTGGCCATAGGTCGTATTAATGGGGTGGCCGCATTAACAGGGTTTTCTTATAAGAAAATGTAACCATGGGTGTTTTGCCGGGTCAAAAAAAGGTGAGCATAATAACGAGGGGACTGTATTAATGAGGTGACTGTAAGACAGGGTTCCACTGTATTATATATATAATTGAATCTTAAGATTTAATTAAATTTTTTTTATTAGGTCTCAACACTAACCATTAAACAACTAGACATATGGACTTACTCTGTCTGTTCATCTTGTGAAATATTGTTATTGGCCTCTTCCAGTAATTCCACTATGAAATAACAAGAATGTTATAGAATAAAACATGTGACACTGTGATAGAGGCAGTAAGAATGTAAACTGTTCTACCATACATCATTACAGTTGGTAGTTGCACATATTCAGTGTATTCACTTAACGCGTGTTGTATAACACAGCATTTACATCGTTTAAATAAACACATTTGACAATTCTGTATTGATGAGATTTCTTTAAGTTGCTCCATTCCCAAAGTTATATTTGGGCCCAACCATAAGTTCAGCCTTACATTTTCCGAAATTTATAACGACCTGATTTTGATGGCTGGATCATCGAGAGGTTCCATGGACTAACTGGGTACTTCTAGATTTAGGATCTGTAGTACTGTACAAGCGGTTTGGTAATAAACATGTTACTTTGCTTGACAGTAAAAGAGAGTAATGTTATAGCTGGCATGCACTGACTTATGGACTGGTCCCTTGAGGGAGGGGGGAGTGCCTCTAGAGGTAGGGCTCTCATCAAGTTTTGAGTCACCACCAGTAGCCTTGTTCTCCACACTCATAGCAAACTTGTTACTTTATGGGTGAATTCTATCAACAACAGACAATTTCACTTGTAGCATCAAGGGAAAATCAACTGTACTTGGCCATAACAGGTGTTACCAGTTTGACCCTTAATGACAGCCCTGAAAGGTCATAATTGTATCTGCAGTACCTAAAGGTATGGTGTTTGAGTCATTTTGGTCTGAAATAGGGGAAAATTTATGCATTCTGGTCTTCAATTGAGTAACTATATTTTTAGACAAAGCTACAACTTAGAGAAAACTTAGATCCCTTGTCAAATTATGTTTACCCCAGCTGTGTATGTGCCACAATGGCTTATCACATACTCTAGTAATGCACAAGTCTCCTGGTCTTTCAGATCTGAGATAAGGTTTTGAATATTTTAGCTTGGGTCTAAAATGGGGTAGGGAAAATCACAAATTTTGGTGTGAAATAGTCTAAAGGTTTCAAAAAGCTCATGTCACATAACCATCCAATTTTTCTGGGAGCACCTTCCCACCTCTTCCCGAGGCAGGGCTGTCATTACAGGACAAAAACTGTAACAACAATTGCGGGTGAGTATCCTAGATGAGACCTTGATGTTACAGGTGAACTTGCCTGCTGTTGATAAAACTCAACCATAAAGCAAAAAGTTTGTGTGAAGACAAAGGCAACAGGTGACTCCAGACCCAATAACAGCCCTGCCAAGGTACTGGTAAACAGGAAAGGAACCTACTTTATTATTCTCTAAACACTTACAGGTATTCAGCTCATGACCAAAAAAGTGATGAAAACCATGAAGCTTTCTACCAGTACTGCAAGAGATCACTAAAGCACAAAACAAAGAGTACAATGAATAACAAGGCTACAGAAGATTCTTATGACTATATAAATCAATAACATTAAAACTTTTGCATCTCAACGTGACTTTTTTTGAGGCCAAAAAAAAAATGTCTTTTAAAGGCGACGTTTCAAATAGTTTTGCTGTTCTTCATCAGGTTGTCAGTTGTAAGGAAGCTTATAAAATTAGAGTTAAATTATAATCATTTATAGCCGGTTTATTTCTATAAAGTATGGCCTTCATTATACCGTAAGCGGTTAAGAAATCAACGCAGATAGCTAACAATAGAACAGATGTCACTTTGTAATCTTCTATTGTTCCGCATGACGTGCCTCCGTCGAAGTTCAAATTGAAAGACTTCAAGGTTATCATTCTTAGTTCTCCCAAAACGTATACAAACTAGCGTTATGTCTAGAATTTCAGACTCAATAACCTGATACAGAAGACAGATCACCTAACTGATACAAAGCTGGCCACCAAAAACCACCGGGCGATTGTCTACTAAATCACCATGTGTGTCATCACTGATGGTACATTTCGTTTCCCTTCTGGAAGCTCGTGTTACTGTAGTATCGTTGCGTTAGAAAATGTCACGAATTCTCACCTTTAGTTAACGTAAGCTTTCTCTTTTCTGCATCTATGCTGTGGACCGTTCCCTCGTATTCCCCTTCGCTTGTTGTAACCCGTAATCTCGCACCTACAAAATTCCTTCTGTCAGCCATTTGTTGTTGTTACCCAGAACCAGCCGCGAGCGCCATATATGTGGACTTCAGCCAGGTCCCAGGGTGCTTTCGTTTTTCTTGAAGGAGGATGGAAGAGTGGGGAGAGGAGCCTGGGAACGAGGGTTAGGCACGACACCCACCCAACTAGCAATCAAGTTCTTCAAATTATCTTTCTCTTACCGAGCAAAAAATACAACATTGTGAGCATAATAAAACAAAATCAAACAAAACATGTTTATTTCTCGTTCTTTAATCCACTCATGGTGAAGGCGAACTCTAAATAAACAGTTTATAATGAGTTCAGGGGTGCGAACTATGTGGGTGCGAAACAGACACCACTCACTGAAAATATGCATTGTACTCCTGCCACAAGAGAATGCATTTCCGAAGCTGGTTTATATTGAATTGTACCGCACTTGTTTGTGATTGACTCCTCAAACAAGTCAGTCTGATGATGCTTTCATTAAGCGCCGCATTGTTGTGAAAGAATGCGGCGCTTTTTAATATTTCTACTCTCATGCGATGCGGCGTTTAATCGGGGGCGGTGCTTTATCTCGTAAATACGGTGAATGTGAGAACTTGTCAAACGCCGTTGGCAAGGCAAGCTTTCCTTTCTATATTAATAGGGAGCTTAAACAAACCACGACGACGACGGTAACGAGAACGTCACCAAACAAAAGGTTTAACGAGCAAAACAATACAAAGCTGTGCACATGCGTTATAAATCTTTGTACATTTCTTTGCCGTCCTCTGCAAAACAAGGACGTGAAATGATCAAGTTCTGCGTAATCTGAGGAACGCGAACGACGAAGGCTAATTTTTCAAAATTCCATTTGGAACTGAACGCTGTCATTGCATATTTAGCCTGAGCACGTTTCTAGAGCCATTGGCGTACAGAACAGCTCGAAACAGTCGAATTTCGCTGGTAAAATACAAATTTATTTTTGACTAAGCGTCGCCCTCGGCGTCACCGACGTCGTCGTTGCTTAAGGGCCCATTAACCGATGTTTTCGAGCCGTTGCTAAGGAAAATTTATTCTCATATAACCTCATCATTTTTAGTTAGTTCAGAGTTATTTCATGTGTATTAACTTTTTCATGATCAGTAACACTACTGATGACGTCATCAGGCCACGCCCATGGTCATGTGACTAATACTGAAAAAACGCAAAGGCTCCCAGGCAAATTACTTTATCGGGATTTTTTTCATTGATTTAATATTTCAATTTAAATCCTCATTACGCCATGCATAGATTTTGTTTCATTTTTGAAAGGTCAGATTTTGAGAGAATTTTAAAATATTAAAATATTCGTAATTTTCTGGAAAAAGCATGATTTTGAAAAAGGAATGCATAGCTATCTTTCCAACGTTGGCTTTAAACGAAATCCGTCGAAAAAGGCTGGATTTAATGAAAAACCGCGTTTCCTTTAGCATTTAAAGAAACCAGAAGTGCGCCCGATATATATTGGAAGTTACTCTATCAGTGCGTGCGCAATTTACACTACCAGCGCACTTCGGTAAGATCAAACAAAGCCACACAGAGTTAGTTTTTCTCTTTCTGTTGCTCTTGTTTTTCTGTCTTTTTCTTATTTTGTCTTTGCTTGTACTTTTTTTAATTGCATTTTGTGAAACACAAAGAAAAACATCTAAAATGTAAGCGAATTTGCAAGTTATTGAGTTGTTTTTATTTTCGGCGCTCAGGCTGACGTAAGTAACCGGAAGTGAAATTTGACCTCCTTAGCAACGCGCGCGAGCGCGCGCATAAATCGGTTAATGGGCCCTTAACAAGGACCTTACGCATATACGACGGCGACGGCAAGGACGACGCCTATTAAAAAGCGTGTTTATATTTTATTTTCGAATGTCGCATTTACTTAGATCCATTCAGTGTTTTTGTCGGTATTAAAACTTGCCCCTGCTGAATATGCTACGAATGCGTTCATTTCCAAATAGAAATACCAAAAATTAGCCGTAGTGGGTCCCGTTGTCGAAAAACTTGAAAACTGGTCATTTCACGTTGTTGATTCGCAGGGGACGCCAAAGAAATGTACCAAGAATTATGATGCACGTGCAAAGCCATTGTACTGTTCATTAAACCTTTTGTTTGGTGATGTTCTCGTTCCTGTTGCCGTCGTGTTTTGCGTAAGGTCCCTAATAAGCTCTCTAATTCCTCTGTCCTACCTGCTTAACTAGATAAATAACTATTTCTTCTCTTGACACTGTAGTTAGTCAGCCATATATAATCAAGATATACAATACAACACAAAATTTTGCCTCCAGAGTTATTTTGGCCGCGTACAAAATTACCTATCTTAAATGAAATCTGAAAATAATGGTCTACTTAGATGGAAAAACAGTAAAGAGATAATAATAAACCATAAAAAAAAAGGAACAAGGATGGTTTAGACACGACATAATCGACTAATTTGAAAAATTTAGGCTGAACTTTTCAAGATGCGCGGAACGTGGCGTAGCTTCATTTAAGATTTAATTTCCTACTAGTCGGCTATTTCTGAAATGTAAATTTCTTGTGTTCGTTAGGGTTTAAAATAAGCCTATTGTCTTAAGTAATTAGGTCCTCTGCAGTTACTGCCAATTCCAGTTCGTTACAATTAGCGCTTCGTTATCTTATTGCCCTTAATCGCTTTCAACATACCCATGTGTAAACTTAAGCTACCATGCCAATTGTAATCGCTTTCTTTTACTTTGAAGTGGCCTCAGTGAGGTCGAGACGTCGTTCATTTTTATCGCTAGTTTTTTAAAGTTAAATGTCATCAAAGAAACCGCCTATAATTCATAAAACTCAGGGAGTCTAGCTTGTAAAAAGCTGTTCAAAACCTCCCATTGTAGTTTCAATATATTTACTCAACAGCCTATAAAATACATCACAAAGTCTTTGTGTTCCTATGTTTGTCTTCCTGTTATTCCCACTGAGTGGAAGGCGAAAAAACCAAGTAAACAAACAAACAATCAACCAATTGCAAACCTCAAGGATAAAATCAAAATGCAACAAAAAACAGCAATAAAACGGGAAGTAAACTGAGCAACTCAAATGCATAGATACATATTTAATTCTCGCATTTACAACTGACAAAGCTGTGGAAAGCAGTTACATAAAATGAATATTTACACAAACAATATTAATCGAGCATGTAAATTTACAAGGAACTCAACCTTCTGTGAGACAGACGTCTGTCGTTATGTACATCGACAAAGCAAATTCGTAAACACGCCCCTAAAAGCTACAAGCACAAGTAAACTCGCGGCAGTACTCAAAAGTTATTCTAAAATTTTCCTAATAAGCAAGTTCTCTACATTGAGCAGTTACTCCTGCGAATCTTCGTCCAGTCTACTGACTGAGGATAAATTCGGAAGTGGACTATTAGGATATGGATTTTTCTCTCGAAAAACCGCGCTGCTCTTTGTACTCTTCAACAAAACTGGGAACTTTGGTTTCACCACTTTTGCGCTGTCCCTGTATGACGGGCCTTGCTGTGCAGCGTAAACTGAAAACAACTGGTTTAATCCCCTCTTTTCACAAAGCCCTTTCTCTCTAAGTTCTTCTTGATTTTTACGCTCAGCTAAGGTTTCCTCTCGCGCAACTTTGGCTCTTTCTTTTCGCGATTTCAGCTGGCGAGAATATTCTTTCGTTCTTTCGGCTTTCTGGTGAGGTTCTTGATTTGTAGAATGCGGATTCAGCTTCTTACTCTTTTTGTGTCCTGGCCTTTTTTTCCCCGAGCGACCATTGTTGGCAGCTTCCAGATAATCCAGCGCCGAGTAAATACGCTTGGCGGCAACAAGAGAACTTTTTCCCACGCTATCAATAGATGGAAAAAAACCCGACATCTCGCAGACAATGCACTCCGTCTTATCAATCTCGCTGAGGATTATCTTTGACAACGGTGGTAAATGCCGAAGTTCTAAATGCACTTTTCACACTAAGAAAGGTGCAGAAACTATTATACAGACTTGATCAGCACAACACACTAATTCGTCATAATTGTGATGACGACTTCTTACGTTCGAACGAGCGCGCGCAACCTGGGGACAATTTTGTTTAGAACGTTGTTTCGAAACAAAGTTATAATTTGCATTCGTTTCGGTCTGATATTTTGAAGTGTTCTATTTTTTTCAGTTGGCAAAAATAGCACAGCTGAAGAAGTAAATATCTAATAAGCTGAGATAAAAAGTTTTCTACTAATTAGCAGTGTAGAAGCTAACGAGGTTTTTCTTTCCAATTCGAATTTTCCTTTCGAGAAACAAACGCGCCGATTCAACGGTTGGGTGTTTGAGAATACGATACAGCGTGGCGGTGCGACTAAAAAACACCAGGCACATAACTAAAGATAACGTCCGCATCAAACGTGAATATCCAAGCGGTACAGATGGATAGCGCATTCAACCATCATCTCAGCATAGTCTGGTATCTGAAAATACAAAAAAAGAAAGAGCGTCAACTCCACAACCGTGTCGTCGTCGTTGCTTAGCACTGGCTAATTTTTACGGCGTATAATTGTTGGACGTGGTCGACATTAGCCAGGCTTTAGGCCACGTCCTCACCACGCCGGAGGAGTTTGAAAACGGAGGATTCACTCCGAAAACGCATCAAATGTTTACCGTCCACACTACGCTGGAGGAGTTAAAAAACGCAACGGTCGTCGGTCATTTTCGATCTGTGTTTGAGGAAAACTCGGTCAGGGAAATCACAAAATTATCGTGACGCCATCGTTGTCGAAAAGCTCCGTTTTCAAAATGTTTTCCGTCCAAACGAAAACGAAAACCCAGCGTTTTTAAATTCCTCTGGTTTGAAGAGCGTTTTTGAAAAGCTCCGTTTTCGCGACGGATTAGTGTGGACGGTAGGCCTAACCGTACAAATAAAGCTGCGTTTTCAAATTTCTGAAAGAGAAAACTGACAACGAAAGTTTATGAATGTATCTGTTCTTACCTCTGAAAGGTTAAAATGGCAGCGATGCTCAAGATGAACTCAAGCCCAAGGAATACCAAGCCGATACCAACCAGAATGACTTCTATCCTCAGGCTAAATAAAACAGAAATCATGAATTACATTGAATTAAAGAAGCTCAGTCACGTTATTTTGAGTTATTTTGGCCACGTACAAAATTACTTCTAAATTGAAGGAAACCTGAAAATAGTAGTTTACTAAAAGCACCAAAGAGATAATAATTAACTATAAAGGAACAAGGATGGTAGAGGATGGAGAAGATTAACACGGATTGCTAACGACGAACTTGAAAAATTTATGTTAAACTTTTTAAGATAAGCAAACCGTGGCGTAGCTCCTTTAATCTCGATGCCAACATACAAATTCTCCTCAATAGTCTCTATACATTTCTAGTGTTGCTAATTGTGAGACCTGATTGCCAAGACAATTCAATTTCAGAATCTGCGGTCACGTCCTTCATTTATATCGTGACTTGTTAGTCCTGGGGCGCTTTCCATTCAACCAAAAAATCAGGAACTTTCTGAACAGAGGCAAACGTTACGGAAATTTCCTGGAAAAGTTTCCGGATATTCCGAAAGGAAAGCCGAATGAAACGGAAATTTCCGGTCAGAAATTTCAGAAAATTTCGGTATACCTCGCCAGGCTGTCCTATTTTCCGGAACTTCCAGAAGATGATAAATAAGACACTAGAAATTTTCGAAAATTGCAACCAAAATTTTTCCTCGAATGGAAAGCACCCCTGGCCAGTTCTGAGCTTCTGGAAAAAAATTTCAAGCCACGCCCACAAAACAGGACCTTTGTACCTCTTGGGGTTCTTTTCAAAATTTCCGACATGTGCACCCATCCTTTATATATGGGGGTTCCCCCCCCCCTGGGACTTGAACACGACCCCAAACTTTTGATGTAAATTCACCACTAACACGTATGTCTGCCACAGTAGGATGAATAACTCAATAAACAGAACAGGTATACCAAGCACCACAGAAAACACAAGCGCCATTGTACGTTCTGCCAGGTTGCCTTTGTAACCTAGTAGTCAAAAGCGAACAAAAAAAACTAAATTATCATTTCATTCTCCTCAAAAAAAAATGTATCGGTTATCAGAAAGTACAAAAAAGTGCATTGCTATCAACATTGAGATACTAGTAAGTAGTGGTAATAGGATTGAGTGGAGTCCAATTTGATCGGTTATCATAAGAGTGATAACAAAATCGGACAACTGCACAGCAGGAGTCCGATTTGTTTATCACGAGTATGATTACAGACCAAATTGGACGACAGGAAGTCTTGTTACCAATTACTCACAAAAATTACAATTTCCAAGAAAAGAAGAATAGCCAAGTTATGAAAGAAAGGGAAAATTTGCATTAAAATACATACAAAGGAGATGTAAACATGCTAAGACCACCACCCCTCCTACCGGCAATTAGGCGCCAAAAACACAAAGCAAGTGCACACACACATGTACATAACTACATCTTTGAATGTGATTGGTTGATTTAAACTACAACTTTGAATGTGACTGGCTTATTGAACTGTCTGATAACAAACTGTCCAATAACAAACTGTCCGATAGCAACTTGGCAAGTGAATTAGTGGAAAATAGGAGTTTTTTAAACCAATCACAATCGAGGAAATTGTAATTTTTATGATTAGTGGCATTATCAAGCGTTATCACCTACAAATTAAGGTGTCCACAGTTTTAGGCAGACTTCCGCTGTCATGTTTTAGTTTATATAAATTATCAGGTGTGAGTATTACTGGTTTTATGTATGCAAAATGAAATTCAGGGGAAAAAATGTGCGTAGGGAACTTAGGCCACATGCATCTGTGGAAAGAGTTGTGCATGAAGATAGTACACTTCATGCTCATAAACATACAGCTTAACCTCAATATATCTTGAGATTCCCGGCTATTTCGAACTCAAATAATTTTCCCCTACATAAGCTTTTTCAGTTGCTTGCTATCAGCTATCTTGAATTCCCTATTGTACATTTCCCTTGGAGCTTGTGATAGCAGACTGCAACTGTTACTAAACTAATGCAACAGTGGAAATCCAGCATTATTAAATTGATGTGCTCCAGTAACATGTAAGCAGTGACTAATATGCACGGCGAAACTTGTAACATATAATATATTTCCCTATTTGAAACTGTTTTAAACTGCTGGCAGCCAGTCTTTTCTCTTGTGGTCACATGAGAGTTTATCCATGAGCATGAATACAAAGGGGCAATATTCATCTCAATCCCTTCAAGCCTGAAACATCCTACCCAACACTTTCCACCTGGATTTTCAAGAGAAAAACAGACCGCTAGCAGCCTAAAACTGTTTTGATCATGATACCACCACAAAAACAAGTTTTAATCTGATGAATAATAAGTTTTACATACCAAGAAAGATCCTAACACCTTCAATAAAAGCCAGAAGAAATATGATGATGATCTCAATAGTCAGGGTTCTTGCCATGTCAGGGTATGGCAAAATTGTACCTGTAGGCAGAAGACATCGTAAAAAAAAAATTTATTCTTGACAAATGACAAAAGTGAAGTGGAAAAGGTTTCGATTTTTGTACAGCAACCACTCCCTCTTTCTCTTGCTGACCTGCCAACAATCCTTTATGGTAATGCGAGTTGACTGTAAGCAAAGTGCAAACTAAATATATTCCAGTGACTGTCTCTAGTTAAGGTTGATTCTTTAAGATTATTTTGTTTTCTGAATCAGAAGTTATGTGAAAGGGGCTTGGTGTTTGTTGCTTTCTTCACTCAATAGAAACACAGAACTAGCAGGAGCTGTTGATGTAAAGATGTCACGAGCAATGTGAATTTACATTAGAAAACATGTTCTCTGTGTTTCTATTAAGTTTTAGTATACATATGTAAATCTACTTGTGTTCTATCACAAATGCTGTTCACTGATTCGCTACGCTGACTCACTATCTGTTCTGCTGTAGATAGTAAGTAGCCTTGCAGTGTGCACTTGTTATGAATATGATGGAGTTGCTATGACAACAGCTCTAAGGGTGTCAATTTGTTTCTTTTGTGATGTACATTTGTGGTGCCAAGTTTCAAGAACACTGCATCAATATTCCTAGAGATATTGTTTATTCAGATTTTACTAGTTTTAGTTGCAAACAATATGACGTCATCACTGATGTAATTTGCATAATAGAAAAACGTCAATATCTCTAAGACGAAAAAAGATATTTCAAAAAGAAAAATGCCATTCTTCTGTATTTTGAAAGGCCTTTCAAATAAGCAGAAAACATTTTTCATGTCATATGCATTTTAACAATTAGATTATGAGCTCGAGATTTCTATTGCACAATAGTTGATGAGGGTGCAGCCCAAGTCAACTATCATGTATAGAAATGGAGAGCGATTAACCTAATTGTTTAGTATAAATCTACTAGTCGTACAAAACTTTATCTAAATCCTCTTCACAGACACTTCGAAAACGCAAGGAAGTGGCCGTCATTTTGTTAACAAGCACACACTACTACACTACTCACTATCTACAACAGAATAGACAGTGAGTAGTGTAGCTAATAAGAGAACGGTATCCATGATAGAATGTTAGTAGATTTATACTAAAACTTGAAAGATACACGGTACATTTTCTATTTGTTAAATATACATCAGGGCTTAATGTTATTACACTTGGCTTATTCCACTGACTATTTTCCTTATACCAAAGTTGCAATGTGTTTTTTTCAGCCAACATACCTTTGTAGACATAGAGCAAGAGCTCAGCAACACAAAATACCATGGCATACCAAATGTTCAGAAATAGAAAAATCTGAAGCGGCAATGATGAATGCTACAGACGAAAGTTAAGAACAATAACATTGTCCATTATCTGAGGAACTAATTTAAAAACCCAGACTACTTAGCAAAGAAAGCAGTCTCTCCATGTCAGTGTTAAGTGCACTCCCTATGTATTTAGCCTCCCACGCAGACGCTCGTAGGGCCCGTCACATGTTCTTTCCCCTAAGAGCCCTAGGAGCATATGCATTGGAGGTTATGCTAAATTAAGAAATATAAGAAACTTACAGAATGACCAACTCCCAAACGGCTTGATGCCTGAGTTGGCCAGCCATTACACTGGTATTGCAGAGTGTTTAAAATCCACATATATTTTTAGGCTTCATTTCCGGTACTCTCTTGGATAATTTCCCAAATCAGTGACAAGTAATCAAGCAAGCCTACATTTATTGTTGCAGCTGCCTGAGGAATGCACATAACTGCAATGATCTCTAATGTAAAAAAAAAGGAGCATGGGAGCTAAGCCAAACACGAACATCTGATGTTCAATTTTCCATGCAGTTGTCAGCAAAAGCTACCATACTAGGTAAACTTATTATCTTCTGAGATTTTACTATAAACGGAAGTATACCATCTCTAGAGACTGTGTGTTTTTGACACTAGTGAGTCTGCTCTATTGAACAGCTATGGGACTGTTAGTGTATTATTAGTGTGGAGGGGGCATGGCCTAGTAGCTGGGGCGCTGGATTTGTAATCTGGAGGTCCTAGGTTCAAATCCTACTCCCTGCCACTAGATGAATTTGTGTTTGGTGGTTCCAGATTCAACTCCTCCACGCTTCGAAAATAGCCAACTGGTCAGCCCCCAACCAGTTGGAATTTTTAACAAGTTTCTCTTTAATTTTCGTTATTTATTTGCTTATTTCAGTGTCCATGCACAATTAGTACTGCTGTACTAAACACTTCGACACTTGGTGGTGTATCTAAGTTATATTCAAGGATACTTCTTCAACAGTCTTTCCTAAAGAGTAGGAAGAAATAAGAGCAGTTTTGAAAATATAATATACATAAATACGTTTAATTCAAACTAACAAATATGACACAGGTCTAGCTGGCCATGGAGCAATAACAAATTCAAACGGAATCACTCATATTGGCATGCTTGTAAAAGTCCCAGAGAAACAGAATTCGCTGTAAAACTCGATCCTCGAAGGCATAAAGGAAAGGACCTTGAGTATTATGCTTGTATTTTAGGCTACCACCACAAATTAACGGACAAAGGTTGAAAAAATTAAAGGATGTACAAACCTCTGTTATCGCCCGCCATATTTGTTTCCTCCGTAAGTCATCCGCTGACCCCATTAGTATCCTTTTGTTGGCATGGTAACAACATGTAGAACGTCAGATCTTCGCGTAACTGCGGTGATGAGCGTTTCATTATTTGGGACGTTTTAGGCTCGAAGAAACGAGACAAAATGACAACTAAAACTAAAACAACTGTCTCAGCTGCCATCGATGCAATCAATGAGGTTGCTTCACCCCTGGATTTTTCTTTCAAAGCTTTGGCGGAACTTCAAGGTTTGTTTGTCTTTCGCCGTCTTCGATATTCTCGTGTTGAGAGTTCAGCTTAGTAAGTTCCCAAGCTTAACTTTAACTGAAGACTTAAGCTTAAGCTTATAAATAGTTTGTCTATGAAACTTCTTTACAGATGCAATGGATGAAGAACCAAGGCCAGGCCCCCACAAAATTGAGGTAAACACAGCACAGCTTTGGGCAAATGTTCAAGTGTATTGGTTCTCTCTCAGCTTTGGGCAAATGTTCAAGTGTATTGGTTCTCCTCCTCTGGTGGGGAGGGGGAGAACTGGACCAATGTCTGGGTCTAGGGGTGCCGCCAGGGGTTTGAAATCCTGACCTTGTTTGGGACCAAAAGTTCACTTATATACAGGCTGGGAGAACTTTAATGTATCAATTAAATGCATCAAAGATCTATTCTTGACATCCAGTATAGGTGATCTTGTTCTAGCTGCTTCAGTTGTAGTGACTTGCTTTCAGTTAGTCCGCAGAGTATGTTATGGACAGGCATGGGTATTGTTCAATGCATTTTTGTGCCTGCCAAAATGTCAGGAACATGTAGGTTAATTATACAGTGGAACCCCGTTAATACGACCACCTTCGGGCCATGGAAAATTGGCCATATCAATGGGGTGGTCATATTAAAGGGGTTCTTTAAATAAGAAAATGACTGACTGAGCTTTTTTTGGGGGCCAGAGTAAAGTGGCCATATGTTACGAAAAATTGTCTAAGTCTAGTTCTAGAACAATCTAGAATCGGAAGTCATTCAGCCGTGACCAATTTGTATAAGAACATTCCAGAACATTCTGATCCTTATGTAATTACTCAGATTAGAGACTGTGTCAAACTACTAAATTTAGCTCCTAATGGAGGTTTCTAGAACTTTAAGCCTCATGTATATTAGAGCGAGAGTTTCTGCTGTAAGAGAGTTTGATTCAAATTTGAAGAAGCTTAGTGCTGTAAATTCGTGAAGTTATCTTACGGAAATAAATTAGTTTGTTGCTGTTACCGGCGATCCTGAGTTCTGTCTGGAAACAACCCTGCTCTACAACGATACTCGTAACACCGTAAGAACAAGGTGGTCATATTAACGGGGTGGTCATAAGGCAGGGTTCCACTGTAGTCTCATTTGCAACCGGAGAAGCGTGTGTTGTGTGATGCCCTACCAACTGAGCTCAGTTGCAATTGGTAGAGCACTGCACCAGTATCGCAGAGGTCATGGGTTTGAATCACGTTCAGGCCTGAATTTTTTGGATCATGTGTATTTCGTGCACCGATCTATCGGTCAACATATTGACTGACACTCGACCGATATATCGGGCGACATATCGACCAACACTCGACCAACATGTCGTTCGACATATCGACCGACACCTGACCAACATATCGACCAAGATATGTTGGTCAACATATTGACTGACATATCGGTCGATATGTCAACCAACAGTGGTTGTCCGATTGTTGGCCGACATGTCGATCAATAGGCTACTGACATTCCGCTGATACTTCACTGATACTTGCATACTGGTGACTGTAGCCTGCGTCGCAGACGTAATTTAACCTAGGCCAGTAACTTCTGCTAAGCAGTGCAGATTAATCCCTGTTCTACCCCCCATTTCTCAGAGGCTTCTTTGTCAATCAAACAAAACCGAACCAAAAATCAATCGAACTTGATTGAACCCAATCGGTCAGATTGTTGTTCGATTGGTTCGGTAATCGAACATAATCAAACTGGAACTTTTCGGTGAGTTTGATTAATCGATTTTGTGAACTCATGCATAGAAGACGGGAAGGGAATTACTAAAATAAGATATATTCAAGGGAGTAATACCACTGGGAAAAAAATATAGCATACCAAAAGACAACAATAATATTATCCCCTCTTGAATATACCCAACCAAGAAGTACAAGTTAGAGTACATGTGGAAAACAAGCATAGCCTCAGTAGAATTATTTAACAATAAGTATGACTCGTTGATAGGGCAAGGCTGAAACCCAGCCCCATTCCATACCAGAAAAATCAAAGGGACTATGCCAGTGAAGGCCAGATACCACGACAACTATGGGGGTGTGAAAAAGTTGCCTAAATGTGAATTCACTTTTTTTTATTTATTTATCTTGATTTTTGTCAAATGCTTGTGTAACTCTCCTAAATTTTAAGTTATGCAGTAACCCCTCCCACAGGCAAGGAAATGTAAAAATAAAAAAACAAAAACAAAAACATCAGTGGGATGCATGGGGAAATTCAAGACTTGCTTGTCATCAATTCTACTTCAGCACCTTGTTATCCTTCATAGTCCTTATCCTCTTTCCTATCAAATGTATTTTGTGTATTTGGCAGTATTTCACTTGGGTGTCTTGCTTGACAATGACTAAATTTGTGGCACATGATCTGAACATAAAACCTTCAGAAACTTTTAAGGTTGACCAAAAAAGGATGAAATGTGCATGACTCGATATACATCTAACACTGGCACTCTAAGCTTTTGACTTCTATTATATGACAGTTGACTGACATACCAACGACAGTCGACCGATATTCCGCCAACAATCAATGGTCAACGTATTGGCCGAGTGTCGGGCACTATATCGACCGAGATATCTGCTGATAGTCAGTCAATACGTTGACCAACTCTCGGCCAATGTCTCAGCTGCTATATCGGTCAATATATTGACTGACATATCTCGGTCGATATATCGGCCGAGTGTCAGTCGATATGTCAACCAACATATCGGTTGAGTGTCGGTCGATATGTTGACCGATACATCGGTCGAGTGTAGGTCAATATGTTGACCGATACATCAGTTGAGGGGTGCACAAATTACACATGATCCAATTTTTTTTCAGGCTTTAATTTCACAACTGCTTAAGTTGTGTGTATAAATGCGATGATCAATCATGTCTTCATTTCTTTCTCCGCAGTTCAAATATATGATCTTTCATATATTCAGTATAAAGTTAGTACATTAGTTACATTAGTTAACGATCTTTCCAATAGAATAAATTACTAATTTATTCTATTGGAAAGATCGTTAACTAATGTAACTAATGTACTAACTTTATCTTCTTTTCTTACAGAAAATTGAAGAATCTGGACATTACAAGTCAAATATGGTTCGCTTTTGCTATAATGCCATTTCTGATTATGAGTGCTTGCCTTCCACACTGGAACATTTTTTGGAAAACCCTCTAGAGCTGGCCTGGCTTGATTTATCTTTTAATGACCTCTCTTCCATTGATAAGGTAAGTTGGCTTACTTTTATGGCTAAAACAGTTTACTTTTGATTTCCAGTCTGTACTGCGCACTCTTGAGTGTTTCTTTCCATTGTGTTTTATTTCATGTAAGTCCTCACAAAATGTAACATTTCATAACAACTTACCTGAAGCAAATTCAAAGTTTCATGCCAACTGCAATAATAATTATTGCAGTTGGCATGAAACTTTGAAATATTTGCTTCAGGTAAGTTGTTATGAAATGTTACATTTTGTGAGGCCTTATATGGAATAAAACACAATGGATGCAAAGGTAGCTTTATGCCTTGTTCTATGTTCTTATCACTATTAACCCCTAAAGGTCTGACAAGGCCCCTGTCCTTTATATATGAGTCCACCTTCTGGGACAAGAGAGGGCCTGAACTGGACTGCATGTATACCCAGTGTACCTTATTGGGTGACACAACTGGTTTTATTTCTGTTTTTCAGGTTCTGCTACAGTATCCAAAGCTTAAGATTTTATACCTCCATTCAAACGCCATTGAAAAACTGTCAGAAATTGACAAACTTGCTGCACTTCCAGAACTTATTAGCATAACTCTGCATGGAAATCCCATTGAGAGCATTCCAGGCTATAAACAACACATTATTTCAACTCTACCTAAACTCAAGACTTTGGATTTTATACCCATTACAAATCAAAACCGCAGAGATGCCCAGACTTGGAGGGTCAAGTTTAGGAAGAAATAGTCTAATTGTTAGATAGTCGAGTAAGTAAAATTGGTTTTGAATTCATTTGCTGGCGATAACTAGTGTGCATATGTGGTAACCAAAGGAAACTGTTAAATAAATATATCACTTTCTGACTTAGGGACTTTTAAATTAAGAACTATATGTGCCAGAGGTTCAGCTGAAGAGGTTGAAAGACAAAATGGCCTGCATAATGTTAAGTCAATATTTTCCTATGCAAAGCAAACTGCCTTTGAAGAGCTCAGTTGTAAATGACATCAGATTCTAACTGATGTTTGTGTAAAGACTGAATCTGCAAGTATTTGTATATGTACTAAGCTTGTAAATAAAATTATTTTAATAGCTGACTTCATTAATATGTAAGTAAAATGATGCCATCAAATGAATATATTGACACAAAAATTTGTACTGAATTAATAGAAATTAGTCTGCCAGCTTCATTGACAATACATAATGAAAAATCAACTTCGTAAATGCCACAAAGCAAGGAACACTATATATATGTTTCCTTCCGGAAAATGTTTTTTTTTTTTTCCAAAAAAAAAAAAAAATTTCCAGACGCCAGAACAGAACTAATCTAATTTCTTGAAAATAATTTTATGCATCAATGGACTCGATTAAAATCAACTTCCTCCCGAGTGTCCAGCTGTATTATCAAGAGTTTATTATCCGTTAGTATGAGTTAAGATGCAGCTCCAAAACACTCTGATAAATGAAATCATTGTCAGTGGTTTGCCTGGCCACCAAAAGTTGAACTGGTGGTAAAGAAAAGTTTCACTCATGCCCCAAAAAAGGTGTGTAAAGTGGGTGGAATTTGAACCTTTGACAACTGACGTCTCCTCTTAATAGTGTGTAACTGCCCTGCTGAAAAAAGCCCACCAATGGACCTGATTATTTTATTAAAAAAAATTAAACCACACCTCAATTTATCATGCCAAATTTAGTCAATATGCGAAGTTTCATTAGAATCTATAGCAACTCATAAAAATATGGGACCCCTAACTTGCCAATTTTTTACAAAGAAATGTATGCTGGGGGGGGGGGGGGGCGGGGGGAGGGCAATGCTTGCCCTCGGCAAACATTTGCTTGTGAGTTTGGAGTCCCATACATGTTATTCCAAAATGGCTGCCATTTAAGTATTCTTTTGTTTACTTGCAAGTTAGCCCTTGTTGCCTCGTTCTTAAAATCGAAATTCAAAAGAATATTTTCCCTTAAACAAGGCAAAAAGGGCTCATTTCCAAGTAAACAAAAGAATACTAAAATGGCAGCCACTTTGGAATAAGGTGTATATTTTTATGAGTTTGCAACAGATTCTTATAAAACTTCATAGATATTCTTAATTTGGCATGTTAAATCAAGCAGCACATTTTTTAAAAGATGCTCAGCACCCGAAATTCTACCAACCAAGGGTAACCTTAAGGTGGTACAGGTCCTGTAGGTTTTGTCCTCTCCCTGCATTTTACCTTCAGTTGGCTTTTGAGTTGAATGTTTGCCAGAGTTGTTGAACCATTTACTTAAAATAAAGTAGACTATTTAGTTGTAATTTTGTGGAAGTCATTAACCAATCAAAATGATTTCAGAAATCTCTTTTATTGAAAATGACATTTTCAGTGATATCGTAAAACTAAATGTTACACTATTTTACATCAACGCAATCACACCTTAGAGCTATGGGATTGTGAATTTTGATAACACTGGTTACCATAAGTGCATCGGCCCCTACATTACATGAGGTTTCCTACTAAAAATGTACTTACAGTCACCAAATTGACCTATTCTTAAAATTGCCTTTTTTCCTCATAAATTGATCAGTTAGGTAAATAGTATTATTGATTCTTCACAGAAGTATGAAACGTCAGTGACAAATATCTACCCTGCTGTCAGTCATTGAAAAATATTAGTTAGTTCTCCCTTCATTTCATTTGCATTGTACTAAATATCCTGTCTGCTTATGATGTCTCAATACTGTTTTGGCTTAAGGGAACTGTGTCAGAGATTTTAACTAAATTTAGACATTAAGAAAATGGCCACTACATTAAGTGAAATATAAAAAATAAATAACCACATAAAACAGTGAAGGAACCTTTCAATAACAAAGCAAATACAAAAGAAGGTACTGATGGACAAATTGAAGAAGATTAAAACAGATTGTGATATAGGTTTTTGGAAAACTTACGCTGAACAGTTTTCAAAGTTAATCTTGTATTATAAATGTTATGACCAGGAGAGAGATGTTTGTTTGTTATGAAGTTATTGTTTTGTCATTTATAGATCCATAGACTGAAGTTAAGTTTCTTAATAGTTAGTATTAGTTAAAACTCAAAAATATAGACTAACTTCAGCTGTGGCACAGTGTCTTAACCACTTGATTGTAAGAATTGAAAGGTTACAAGGTAATTCTTACTGAAGTAAGTACATTATTGCAATCCAAAATGATTGCACCACCGACTGCATCTGGATAATCAACTGAGTGCTACCTCTTTGTATTTTTAAATACAAAAATACATAATTGAAACTTTAAACATTAATTGACAGTTAGAATAGCAGCTCTTTCATGGCTAATATTTCTAATTTGAATTACAATGCAATCCAATGTGAATTTGCCTCACATACATGCTAAATTTTATTGTAATGCAAATGAGCAAAGTTAACTGTGAAAAGGACTATTACAACTGAAGGGGTGTGTGGAAAAAGATTCTCCTTGCAAATTGCTTTTCGCTTCCTTCTATGAACAAGGAGAATTTAATATGAGATCAAAAGTCACTTGGGGCTTTTTTTCCACGCACCCCTTCAAATGAAAATCCATTTACCTAAAGACCACCAAACTAGCTAACAAAATAACTTGCTCAACTGAAAGTCATGGCAGTCCAGGGGCGGATCCAGGATTTTTCTAAGGACGGGGTGCACCACTAAGGAATGGAGTAACTGACCGGCAAGGTAAACAAATTTTAAAAGCAAATACAAAGAAGGCTTCATCTCAGGGAGTTGTGTACACCCCTGCACCCTTCCCCTAGATCCTCTCCTGCAGTCTGATACAAAAAGGAAGATATATATTACTTAGCAACAAGTTGCATAGCAACAGTGATGACTACCAAACCATCCCATTGGATTTTGCTTCCTGACTTATACGTAATGCTTTTCTTAACTTCCATTACAGCTCGTAAACTGGCTGTATTATTATAACCAAACATTTTGATGTATGTGTATTGTTTTTAATTTCCCCACATCTGAATTAGAAAATAGGTTTACTATTTACTTTTTTGTCGAAAAAGGAATAAAAGGAATAGCTTTTCAGACACTGTATTTTATGCTGTATAGGCCAGCAGGTGGCAAGTGGTCAATTCAAGATGCATTTGTCTTTGCAAGCCTAATACATTTGGAACTAAATGGTGAAACCAAGACTTCAAAGTGTTTTAATGCGAGTGCAAGATGTTGAGACTCTCAAATGTTAAGACTTATTTATACACAAACAAACAAATCCGTACTTTGAGACTTTCTTTGCTTTGCAAAAAATCGAGACCCCAAGACAGCTTTCTGAAAAAAAATTGAGACCTAAAGACACACATGACTGCTAAAAAAACAAGACTTTGAGACCTGTGGAATTTGACCAAAATTTTCCAAGTTCAGTGGTTTTTGAAGGACCATTCACTGGTCCTTTATTAAGGAAATTATTAACAATATGGCAAGCTTGATGTTTCTGTAAAATTATATTGGCGAGGCGCAATTTGGTCCATCAGTTGTTTTAACATAACCCACTGACTGATCAATCAAACTAACAAATATTTTATTAAAGACATACACCTCAAGAAAATGTGAGGTTGAAAACACTTTCAAAGATTGACCAGCTTCTGGTGCCGTCTAATGATTACATTGGTCTTAACCAATGCTACTTTAAGGATTCAGTTACTGACAGAATTTGACTGCATGATTACTTGATCAATGTTCAGTGGGTTATGAAAATGATGAGTTCAAGTCTTAACATGGACTAAACAAACCACAGTTCAACCCATGCTTTACTAATACAATATATAGTGGCTGCAAAACCCAGTGTTAAACTTAATTCAGCTGTATGATAAAACCAGTTCAACAGTGTAATAAATCTAAACTAAGGTTAAATAACTGGCAGTCAGTTAAATATCAAGTTGACTTTGACAACAAAGGTGAAGCTGATTTTTTGATCATCTGCTCACTGCAACAAAGAGTGGGTTGCATAGGTGCCCTGCTATGACTGAACTTATTAGTAACTATCAAAAATTATGAAATATAATAAGTGAAACAACTCTTGTTCTGGAATAAGTAACAAACCCCAAACAGTGCGTGAACACTGAACAGTGTTAATGAAAAATCACTTCATCACTGGCCAGCGAATCCAACACACAAAGTGCTGACTTAAGAATATTTGACTGCATAAGCTGAAAGATCATTAATATACAGAATAGTAAAAATTATATTAATAAATTGTTGGTTTTACTGAGAAAACATTGTGCAATATTTTTGTACAGTCAGGTTTTTTTATACAGTCAGGTTCCAATAATTTTAATACCCACTCTGTGTAGGTGAATTACAGAAACACTATCCGTTTTGAACAAATTCATAAATTTATTTGAAATTCTAATAAATAGATGAAGTGATATATTATAAATGATTGATATTATTGGTAAATACTGTGACAGACTCTTCTTCTTCTTCTTCATCAGTAGCATTGTTGATGCGATGCATAAGCATTGCCTCTGTTTCGTCGTTTGCCTGTTTTCCAGGATTTCTCGTCTTTGGAGCACCATTAGCCTGGGAGGAAAACTTGAGAACATCCTTTAAACTGAAGTGAACATCCTTGAATGCGTGTAGCAAGAACACACCAAACACTATCGTCAGAAATCCACAAATTGCACCTATAGTGTCTTTAGAGTTCATGACCTCCCACTCCCGGAACAAAATTGCTGAAGCAATGATTGTCAGTGTTGTGAACATGACATAATAGATTGGAGTTACTAAGGATGTATTAAAGATGTCAAGAGCCTTATTCAGGTAGTTCATCTGTGTCATCACACACGCTAATACAGCGAATAACAAGCCCCATGCCACAGGATTCGTTAGCTGGCTGTCTCCATGGAGTGTCTGCTTAATCACTATTCCAAGACCTTTGCATCCCATTACAGACAATGAACCAATCAGGGAACAGATTGCAATGTACACCAGAATATTTGTTTTGCCAAATCGTGGTCCATAATAGAATACTAGAACTAGTGCAAATATTATGATAATGAAACCGTAAGCCACAAAACCTGTAAAATAAATAAATAAATGAATGGAAAAATAAATAAGTTAGTATAGTGATACATATGACACTGTTAGCATCTTCAACACAAATATTATCTAATATTTGTGTTGAAAATATTCCCTGAAGCCTGCATTACTGTTAGTATCAAATGTGAAATTTCATAAAAAAAATTTAGCCTTTGAGCTTGCCTATTTTACTCTTGACCAAACAGAACCTAGTAGTCATATTCTTCCCATCAGGCTTTTAGCCAGGATTTGAAAAGTGGGTGTCGAAAATGTGCTATGGGGCCTGCTCAAATGAACAATTTATAATGTAACTTATGAAAAATAACACAATTTTCTTTAATAGGTGGCAGTCCATGGGACGCCTGGACACCCATCTGGCTAAGAGCCTGCTTCCTATTGATTATCTCACATTCCTGAATGTTATATATCCAAATGTAACACCATTTATCTGGTTATATTTAATAAAAACACCTTGTCATTTCTAACCATTCATCTGGTCCCAGATAGACCAAGTGATCCCTTTTTAATTATATGATATTGAAGCCACTGTAAAGTTTCATAAAGAATCAAAAATGGTTGCCAAACATTAATTTTGTAATGTGACTTTATCATTAGTCATGTTTCATCTTACTTTGTGCTGCTCTTTGAGGAAGCCACGAGCATAATTTTCAACCCAGCTTAGCTCAGGGAGGCACGGTGGCCTCATGGTTAGTGCGCTCGTTCCCAGAGCGAGCAGTCCGGGTTCGAGCCCTGGCCGGGGACACGGTGTTGTGTTCTTGGGCAAGACACTTAACTCTCACAGTGCCTCTCTCCACCCAGGAGTATAAATGGGTACTGGCAAATTGTTGGGGAAACCTAATAAATTGCGGGGGAGTGACCTGCGATGGACTAGCATCCTGTCCAGGGGGAGTAGAAATACTCCCAGCTGCTTCATGCTACAGAAACCGGGATGAGCTCCGGCAGCTATGAGCCATCAGCTCCAAGGCTTCGCGTTAGGTGCACTAGACTTAAAATACATGTAACTTTCAATATTTAGAGAGGAAGCCACATCAACCTTTGCTGGTTTTCCTGCAGGTCCTCTGTCCTAGTCAAATTAGAATTTGGAGTGTTGGTTTTTGTAGAAGGAGGAAAACCAGAGAACCCAGAGAAGAACCCTCAGAGCCAGGCAAGAACCAACAACAAACTAAACAAACATATGGCACCGGATCAGCATCGAACCCGAGCTGCACTCAATCTAAATGTAACTACAGATCTTGTTTGACCTAACTTGTTTGTGTTACATCTTATTGACTCAGTTTCTATCAAATACCTGGTGATGTAAGCTTTGGCTCTAAGTCATCCATGCGCTTCACTTCCTCTTCCTGTGGTGCATGAATGACAAGCACTGTTGAGCCAATGATTGATAGCAGACAGCCAATTTTACCATGAAGATTCTGTTTCTCTTGTAGAAAATATGATGCCAGCAATGCACTGTGAAAAAAAAACCTCATAATTATAACACAATACAATAATTTGTTAAAGAAATGGTACACTGGTGATGTAAAGAATTGTGAACTTTGTCTGCAGTCTGTTGGTGGGGCATCCACGTAGCCTATGCTGGCTTTCACAGGGTGAAATAATAATGTATTTCTGAGAAATAATGAAAATAATGTATTTCTGAGAATCTTGGGGCACATGTATTTATATTTTACCAGGCACGAGGGCCATACTAACTACTTAATAACTGAGAGTGAGGTCGTTACGGGAAAATCTCAAACTGAGGCCTTGCCGTATTGACCGAGCGATAGCAAGGTCAATACGGTAGGCTGAGGTTTGAGATTTTCCCGTAATGACCGAACGGTCGAGGTTATTAAGTTGTTTATTATATGGCTCATCAATAAAGAGAAAAATCATTCGAGCGGAAGTCGTCAATTTACATCTGGCGATGCGCGCGTTTACCGATTCCTTCGTCGTCTCAAACCTAGGGCAAAACTACACAGTCAGTGAATTTCACCACTGTATTACGTATTCCATTAAAAACACACATTTCTTTACGGAAAAGTCACTGTCACAGCCTCAAAAACGTGTTTTAGTATCGTGGTACCACAAGTTGATGGGGAAGTTTTCCCGACTTTTGGGGCGAAACGTCAACGCATATAGAAAAGACAGCAAGTGCTTCAAAATTGTCCAAACCAACCGTCTTTCGGTGAAAGAAAATACTAATGTTTCAGAATGCACTGCTCAAAATAAGCTTAACTCGATCTTCGCATTCGCTTTCGACAACATATCTTCGCCTTCTTCATTCTGGGATTTATGGATGAACATTTCAAGCCTTGTGAACGTCTGCAGTTATCAGAAACACTGCTACTGACAGAAACCGCCCGATTGTTTACATCTGATGATCCTGGAAGCTGATTTACACTTGCTTGTGTCAAAGCGACGGAATCTATTTGATGAGAACTTTGACGGAGTTCAATACTTCGGTAATTGCTGTGACTAAGATGATAACTTATAAGTTTCTTTGTGGCGTTCTGCTCAGGATGCATGGCAGATCTGCCGATGGTGTTTTTTACTTAGCGATTTTAGCTTTACTTAAGACTAGGCAAACTTTGATTGTTTTTCACTAGTGCCCGCCAAGGTTACCGACTGGTAAGTCATCTAAATAAATTTCATTAAAGAAATATCTCTAAACTTTTAGCTACTGATATTCTCGTACTGATTTTAATCGGCTTTGATCGCTTCAATGTGCTTGAATTTTCAGAACCGGGCTCTTCCTAATTTGCATAATCCGTAATCGGCCCGTGGGCATTACAGGAGAATAATGCCCTACAATTCAGTGATAATTAACCAATCAGAGCGCGCGTTATATCGGCCACAAGCCAAAGCCATATAATAATGAGGAAGTAATGACCTGAGGTCTTGACAGTGGAGACGAAGTGCAGCGAGGTGCACACACACAAAAAAAACAAGGGTAGTTATTCTTCCAGTATGGTCCCTAGCAAGTTTGGCTGGTAAGAGATTTATTACAAGTCTTGACTGAAATGTTTTGAAAATATCACACAATCAGGGACTTGAATAAGGCTGTAGCAATTGTCATTGAGATCCGAATTAGCATTTATAATCTACATCTGACGTATTTAACACCTAAAGCTTTTGGCAAAAAGCATTTTTTAGACATTTTTGACATTTTCAGCTATGACATTTTCAGATATGAGCTAAATTAGCTCCAATCTACTCACAAAGGCAAAACGGCCAGCACAAGTGCTAATGGGTTAAAATGACAGAAACAAACAGTTGCAAAAAAAGAAAAAAAAGAAAAGAAAGAAAGAAAACTTTCACGAGTAGTTATGTGGGTTCATTTGGGACAGTTCCAGGTCCAATAGTTGGAAAATATTGGACTGGCAATGGTGCAATCTGATTGGTTGATTTAAGTTGTCAACCCTCTGAACTAAATATATAGTTAGTTGTGTAAAAAAATCAAATATTTCGTAACTCTTAGAAGATGACTTTCATATTTTTATCACCTTCCTGCTTGATGACATTTTATATAATTCTTTATCAATTTGATGAACACAAGAAGATATTAGTCAACAACATATTACATCTAGCTTGAACGTACCTTACTAAAACGCTCAACGCTCCTAATGGAGTAACAAGAATAGCTGGAGCAAACGCATATGCTGTAAAGTTAGCGATCTCGCCAACGATCACTGAAAATAAAACACAGCATTTGGTACAATGAATGTATTATTTTATCGTGTATCCATTTTTTCAGTGGTAAAAACAGTTGTGAGATACGTCATTCGTGATAAAATATATTATCTATTGTTTCACGATGTAGTCACTTTGAGATTTCACCGTGGGACAAGTTGTGAAAAATATTTCCTGTGTTTAATTTCCTCACCTCGTTTCACAAAGTGTAGAAGATATTAACGTTACTTTACAGTTTTATTCGACTACCTTACATCACTACCATTCATCACACACATCAAAAAAGCTTATGATGAAGGTCACGATATTTTAACAACCAGAAATGAATCTAAGCTTAACTGAACTTCACAGAAGAGTTATTCCATCAAAACTGACAAAGTTGAATGATGAAGTTCTCAAACTAGAGGGTAGATCGTTTTCATACATTAATATTTCCATGTAAACTTTATGAACAGACCTCACTTTAGCGACTAGACAACAGTCAAAACGACAGATCACAAGCGCAGTTGAAACGATTGTTATGCCGTTTCTTCGGAAACGGAAAAAACAAAACAGCTGCCTCCATGTTTTGATATTTGCGCTAGCTGTGCTGAAGAAGAAAGAAAATTCACTTCAGTTCATTGAAACGATTATAAATAAATTTTTCTCTCACTTGTTATCATTCCAGACCACCAGAGCCATTCCTTCAGATAAGCGTAGCCTCCTTGACCTAGACAACACAGAGAAAATGCCAGAAGCTGGGATTAAAATCTGAAACATGGCACCTCCGCCGTTAATATCGAAAGTTTGCCACATGATCGAATTTGCGCACTTTAAAAATTCATGTTGTTTCTATCCAGAAAAACGCAAGCATTCATGATCGTTGGACCACCATAAACTAATGAAGCGTACTATTAACTAAATCGTATATACCCGCTCTCGTTCCTGAACTCCTTGTTACTTTAAGCAAGCCTTTCTTCTTAATGATAAAACTTGTGCCGATGAAAACGCTGGAACTTATCGCAAGTCCGAGGCCGGTATAAAAATCTGTGTTGTCGACGCTTGTATCTTCGGTTTTTGACGTTGTAAGTACAGTTGAAAAACCTAGAAAGATAATTAAGCATTAGATGTTACATCGGACGAGAGAAAATTGCGATTCAAAGGTCATCTTACCAGTTATCGCAGTGGAAGAAAAAGTTGAAGTATTTGTCGTTGCGGGCGCCATTTTTTTTGGACAAATCGGAAGTCAGATGTGCAAGGCTATATTTAGAGACTGGCGTCCAGGACTACGCGCTACTCTTACTTCCGCGCTTTGTAAAGACGTACTTTGTCCTCTAAATTTCCCTGATTTTGGTGGAGCCAGCGTTTATAACAGAGAAAAATGTAACGTGTACTTAAGAAGAACACTCTTTTAATAGAATTTGATTGTTAATTCCCGTTTAAACGACTTAGTCCAGAGGGTTAGACAACCTCGTTCCCAGGGTCTTTTCCCTGGCTTGGCAGGGAAAAGACCCTGGGAACGAGGTTGATTCGATAAGCATATGTGGGAACACGGGCCGACTGACCCTTTTGTAAAACAATAGCCAAAACATTTTTGTGCGACTCCCGCAAACGAATAGCAAAGCACTTGATACAACGAGTAGGTCAGTCAAGAATTGAGAACTAACGCCAAAACAGGAACGTCAAAGAGGAACCTCAGCAAGGTCAGTAGCAATAGACAAACCCTAACATGACCATCGATGGAATCTAATTGTTAAAACGTAACTAAACCGCGCGCTTACACAAAACGAGTAAGGAATCTAGAACCTGGACGATACAAGATACAACGTGTGGGCTAACTTTGACCAATGGACAGCCGCGAATAATTACATGATCAACATAAAGCAAACTAAAACTAAAAATTAAGTAACACAAATTTACGTTCCCGACATTATGTTTGGGTCGTGAAACTTAGCGCTAGCACTGGCCTCCATTCCGTGCGACCTGCTAGGTTCATGTATAGTTACTTAGTAGGGTCGTAGCCAGAACAAAATTATGACTAAGGCAATGTCCATGGTCAGTGAATTCTCTTCACGACTAGGGATATATTAAAGCAATGTTTTACTTTCCTCCTTCAAAAAGAAAAACAGCAAAATGATAAAATGACTGAGGCAAGTACCTCAGGGTTTTGCCTCACACTGGCTACGGCTCTGTGAGGAAACAGATAAGTTAAATGCCGGGTTGACAGCAGAAAATACGAGAAACTGAAGAAACTAAAACGGGAAAAAGCAAAACGTTAGCTCATTAAGATAGATTTAGGTAATTCCTCTGAAATAAAAGTGACAATAGAGTTTTGTTCAAACTTTGTCCACTGAATATTTGTCATATGATAACTTCAATTTTGAAAGAAAAAAGGGGGGTGCCCATGCTCATTAAGGAGCAGTGAGGCATTGAAAATGCCCCATTTTGGCATTATTTAATGCTTATTATAAGAACGCATTCCCAGTAATTGTAACATCTTTGTAAGCCCGGACTCATAAGAACAGGCATTAAACTACAGTCAATACATTGTGTCGGACACAAATAAACGTTTAAGTTTGATTCAGACAGAAAGCTAAATCCTTGATCAAAAATTTGAACCAAATTTCTTGACTTGGTTACCGACTGCAAAATAGAAAAGCCCACAGTGTATCTGCTATTTTTCTTATTTATTCAATTTTCAGCAATAGAAATTAGATCAGTCTTTTCTCACGCAAAGCTTATGATTAGTTGATTACAACGACTGGAAAAAAAATTGCGGTGCCCATGCTCGTTGGTGAGCTAGAGCCATTTTTCAACTGACAGAGCTCAATATCAAGGCAAATTCGTCATGTTTTAAATATGGGCGCGCACAAGCGCGCGCTAATGACGCCATAAATTATGCGCAGTAAGGATGCGCAATGCAAATGTGAGGAATGACCCATTCTCGTCCCCAGTGCTACTCGTCTTAAAATGTCGTTGACGAGTAGCACCCTCCGTTTCTCCGACCACGTGACCAAAAGAAACGGAGGCTCTGGGGACGAGAATGGGAATGACCTTAAAAGACCTCCCGGATTAAAAAGATAAGATTGATGAATTAAAGCTTTTGCTAGAGCGACGTTTTACATGTTAGTCCCTTCATGGAGCGATTTTCATCCTTTTTTTAACAATACCACTTACACTACTACTACCACTTCTTACAATATTAATATTACCTACAACACTTATACATTACTTACGATACTAATATCATTTACGCCACTACTGACATTGCTTACAATACAACCGTTACTTACACTGCGATTACTACTTACACTACGATTACAAACACTACAAATACTACAGATACTCTGCCTACACAACTGATAATACAATTCTTACTCTACATTGTACTCTAATTACACAATTACTTTTTGTGTTAACAAGATACTTTATATAAAATTACAATACAGGTATTTCAAGTTTCTGCTAGAGCGACGTTTTACATTTTAGTCCATTCAAGGCCTGGAGCGAGTTTCATCTTCGATTCAGTCCAAGTTCGAGTTACTTCTGCGCCTCTTCTTAGCAATGATTTTGCGGAAAATTTTCACCATTTTGAGGTAACCCGATCTATGAATGGTTCGAACCGAAGCAACTTTGTAGAATTGTTCTGAAACGCGGATGAAAGTGCTAAACCCAATAATGGAACTTTCAGTGAATGTCGTTTAATGTTAGGTCTATCGCATGAACTGGAAAACAATAATAGATTTTGGCAGTGGCAATATAATCAGCCACTCACTAAAAGCGACTCTGAATTTTTCATCTCGGTATGAAAGGTTTGCCGATCACTTTGGCGAGCGAGAACCTCGGGAAGGGGGGGGGGGGGGGGGAACTCCCATGTAAAAAGAACGGGGTGTTCATTGCCGTCGTCGAAAATTTGAATTAAACCCCTGAAAGAGACCAATCCGGGCGTGACTCGAGCTTTATTTGGCCCCAAAAAGATAAACCACCTAAGACAGAATAGGCTCAATGGCCCATTCCCTCTATGATCTATGAGACGTGCATGCAGGGAATCATGGTAGTTTTATTCATCAAATAAATTTCCAGTCCAAGATGATGAATTCAACGACCATGATTCCCTGCAGGCTTGCCATTACCATTGGCTGTTCGGAAAAGGAGCCCGCGCTAGTAGACCAGACTCGAGAGACAGGCGGAAATCAAACCTAAAAACGGAAATAAGATCAAGTAAGAGCGTTTCTATTATCATTATTTCTTCGAGTGCATCCAAAAAGATACGTTGACAGCTTGAAATAGTGGCGTTTCGTCATGAACACCCTGAGTGAGACTCCTTGAATCCAAAATCCTTGACTTATATTCCAAAGCGAGATGACGAGCATTCACGCCCTTTTCAAATGGGAGTCCCCCCCGGGAGACGAGAACATTTGAGGCCAAAACATGTTGTGACGGGTATCTATTTTGGAACAGTTGTTTGAGCGTTTCTTTGATTACGAACAATTAATCTGAAAAGTCCTTCAGCAATCCATGATGGGGGTATTTTGTTTTCGAATCTTTTTAAGCGGTTGGAGAACGTTCTTATCTTTGATGACAATGGTTCTTGTTGACGTGATCTGGAGATGGCTTGAGCTTTGTAAAGGCTCGAAAGTGTTTTTCGGCCTTTTCTTTGGGTTGGTTACCTGATTTAACATTACTTGCGAAAGATAGGGTCTATTTAGCTTCTACTGACCTGAAAAACGTGTGTAAACCAACCCTGCTTTTCTTGTTTTGAACGATGAATCATTGAATTCAGTCAGGTTGATCCTCAAACCATTCAAGTATCATTTATGCCCTCAGTTGAAACCTTAAAACCTGACTTGACTCTTACCTTTTTTAAATGTCCTGAAAGTTGTGTTTGAAAACAAATTATGTAACCATTTCATGCGCCTCTCCCCCCCCCCCCCCCCGCCTCCCACTCCTAGGCCAATTTATTTTTGAACCGATGTGACACGTGACCTAACGGAATTATTAAGACAGACTTCGCGGATTACAAAGAGGAGATTGACGGAGGTGTTTGCTAGAGTAACTTTGAGCTTGCGTAGCAAGAGTTTCCACGGGGCTTACTGAGGAACGGGATATTATAATTGGGTGTTTGCCTGCACGGGAAATTGGGCGAGAGACAAAAAGCGAAAGAATTAAGGGGTTCTTTGCTTCCGAACCCTACAGAAACGCTTGCTACGCAGGCTAGAGTATTTTGTTACATTTTGATCTTTTCATAGAGAAATTTGTCATCTTAATTCAGTCCAAGTTTGAGTTACTTATGCCCTCTTCTTGGGATTTTGCGGAAAATTTTCACCATTTTGAGGTAGCCCGATCTGTGAATGGTTCGAAGCGAAGTAACTTTGCCAAATTGCTCTGAAACGCGGATGAAACTACAACTGAAACGCAATAATGGAACTTTCAGTTTCGATCCTCAATTGTTCCTTATATATAAAACACGTCCACTGCTAACTCACACGGCACGCCGGTACTACTGATCGCTGATAACAGCCATGTCGATGGTACTTCTCATCCTAGCTAGCTCGATGTTCGTCTTCTCTCTTAGCATCCCTGGCCAGTCAGCCAGTATCCCTCAATCTTGTTTTAGTCAATCAGTGAAGGTTAGTTCTATCCCAGAGACTCATCTTTACCACAAGAAAACCAAGCCCCTGGTGATTGGACATCACGGCAATCCCTCCAAATTTCAGGAAAACACCGTGGATGGTTTCAAAAGCCTCGTCGAGCTCAAAGCCGATGGAATGGAGTTTGATACCTTCCTTACAAAGGACAAGAAGCTCGTTGTTATTCACTACGACAACACAGTGGTAAGCTTATAAAACCTGATCAATGAGAAACTCGGCGTTTTTTATATGAAAGTATAAGTTTTCTCTCGTTTGTTCGCT
>NW_028301564.1:16060000-16115000 GCF_042242905.1 Orbicella faveolata
AGAAGAATCATCTAACGTTTCTGACTGAACTGCTTTCGCGATTGATCCCTGTTTAATTAGATCAAGCCAGGATATTTGCGGAACCGAACCGAGAGTGAAATGGTTGGTGAAGAAGTAGCAAAGCTTGTCACCGCACTAGGAGTCGTCGATAAAGTGCTCTTGTCGTCGTTCGACCCATTTAAGATTTGGGCTGCAAAAAAGGTGAATCCATCCCTCGTTGTTGGCACATTTTACAAGAGACAAATGTGGGATGATCTGGCTACAATCAATGTCACGAAAAGCGAGCTTGGTGACCTACCGAATATGCAACAGTGCGTTAAAGATGCACCAGCTGGCAGAGAATTCATGAACGTTCTCTTTCGAAGTGGCGCTTTGTTGAAATCTACCAACGGATCGTTTGTCGTAATGGATTACAACATTTTCAACAACAAGAAGTATTCGAACGAGACTTTCCAAACTTTTAAAGATCACTACAGGAAAGACCTCAGTTTTGGCGCGTTTATCATCGACAATTTGGCCCTGAGTGACGCACAGAGGGCGGCAGATGAGAAATTCCTGGATCTGCTGATTGCAAATGATGTTTCTTGCCTGGTCACGGATGATGTCCCACGCCTACTAAACAAGCTTGGACGGCGCCCCTCAAAAGGATTTGCCAACAAAAATTTGCCGACACTGTTGGTCCTGTATGCCATTGTTCCATTTTTTGGGCTTTTGTTCTAATTCTAACTGTTTACTGATGTTTATTCCCCTTGCTTGCAATTATGCTTGTTCTTGCCTCATTGTGCCGTGCCAATGCTGATCAATGCTGATGTTGTGTGAACTAAGCAAGGTCTATGAGCCCTAGGCCGGGACATTGTTCGTGACATTATTAGTATCAGTCCGTAAGTCAGTCTAGTCTTAGGGGTGAAGTGCATTTAACCCTTAAATGCACAAGGATATTTTTTTCTCGGGACGTGTATGCGTGATATCGATATGTTTTCTCCATATAACATGCTTTTTCTTCGGCTCACTGAACGTGCGTGAATTTTATCCGGCAGTGGTCGTGTGCACGACGGTTTTTTTTCGGTGCAAGTATGCTTGCAAAACATCAAGTCACCCCACCTCCAGCGAAAGTCAAATGGTTTATCCCTCAAGTTTCTTTAGATCTTTGCTGGCATTATCTTTTCTCACGTTAAGTACTTATCTTTTTATTGCAACCAAGTCACTAGTCAAACAAGTCGAGTTGGGGGCAACTGGCTGTGTGATTATGTCCATAATATATGCTTCCTTTTCACCGGAGTACACGCAAAAAATATATCAAATAAATGCAACAGGGATTTTGTTAGATTTAGACAAATGCTCTATATCTTAATAGCATAAGTATTGTGGAATATCTTGATTTAGCGTTAGATAATAAAACCATTTTACTGCATAGTAAATGAAACAGCTTCCCTTATAGGACTTTTCTGTATATTATTTTTAGATAGTTCTAGTTAGGTGTCCCCTATTAGCAGCGGGCATTCTCCACTGCTAGATGTAATTGACACGGTAATAAAGTCATTATTATTATTTTTGTTATTATTAATAATATATGTTTTACTAATATATGTTTTACTAAAATTAAAATTTGGTTTACAATAAAGAAAGTTTATGTTATCGTTGAACAGTTGATTGTCAGCTAACCTGTTTCTACGAGAGGTTACAAGAGTCTTCAGGTGCCTCCACTGCTAATGATGCTATTAACTAACCTAATGAATTTACAAGCTCATAGCTTTCCATCTAAATACCTAAATTGTAGCCCACATGTTTGGGTATACCGACCGAGGGAACTAACTGAAAAAGACCTCCCTGGCTTAGCTTAGACAAAAACCGAGACACACCAACGGAGCGAGAACAAAAACTTGATGGCGAGCTTATGAAAACGATGGGAAAGATACTTCACAACCGTTATACTTTCGTGGAGGTTTCAACCAAAGTCATCAAGATTGCTCAGGGAAACATGGCTATCGTGAGAACAATTGTTAAAAACTAGCTATCGAGGCTTAGACAAAACCAACAACAAAGCTAAGTACAAGAAGAAATCCCGGGACAAATATGGTGGTTTGTGTAGGCTAACCTTGACTGTACCCAATTCAGTGGACAGCTAGTGGATGGCTAATACAAACAAAAGACACTGCTAAAAATAACAGTTAAGTAATGGACAAATTTAGCGTCTCAACATTATACCTTAAGTGTACGGAATAATGGTAGCTAAGCGTGGAAGTCTACGCAGGATCTGGAAACTTGTATTTATGGACTTCTGAAAAAACTCCAATTTTCCACAACAGAGCACGTCACTTTAGGAACAAACAGACAGAGACAGACAAACAAACAACAATAACAACAATAACAGAAATAGGCGGAAAGGCAAAAAAGCAGACAAACGGCAAACAAACAAGCATAGAAACAAACAAACGCCCAAAGACACGAAAACAGACAACAACCAACCAAACAAACAAACAAACTAAAAAAAAACACGCACAGCAGAAAAGGCCAGTCGACAGACAGACAGACAGACAGACAGACAAACAGACAGACAAACAAACAAGAAAGAACAATAAAGCAAGTAAGCAAGCAAGCAAGCAAACAAGAAAGCAAGCAAGCAGCAAACAGGTTGGCAGACAGAGAATCGAAACAGAGAGATAATCAAACACAGATCGAAGTAAACATGAACAAGAACAAACAAAATGTCAAACAGACAAGCAAACAAACAGAGACAGACAGACAGAGAGACAATATACAGACAGACAGACCAATGCGACAAAAAGACAGAAAGCCAGATTGACAGGGAGACAGAGGCGGCGACGGGCGGCAGACATACAGAAAGACAGACAGACAGACAGACAGACAGACAGACAGCACGCACATAGACATACCCTCCAGAACGACTTCAGCAAAAACTGATAGACTTCGAATCCTCTATTTTCTCGGAGACCGTGCTCACCAATTTCCGTCCTTTACCCTACTACGGAGCCTGCTGTTGGTGATGATCGATCTTCATCGTCAATGCATTCCGAACGGTTCCGAACACGTTCCGATTGCAACAGTCACTACATGTGTATTCCACGCTTTGTAGGTTTGACAGGTGGCGCGACCAGTTGATCACAAACAAATTTTTCTTCTTCCCATCTACGGTCCTCATTTCTGAATCATCTGGCTTTTATGTAGAAATTTGACCCCCCATGAGAATTGTGGTGCTTCCTATACGCTACATATAAAGCTGGGCCATTTTAAAATAAATTTAAAAATTCATTACTTTGATTGCTTTCAGGAACTAGCCAAGCGTTAACTTAAACTTTTTCATGACAAATTTATTGGAATCTCGTTAGCTCAATGGCCAATTCATGAATACAAAGATCGTAGGAGATCTTATGGTCGATTTGAATTCGTCAGTGGAGGATAGATTGACGTTGTCACGCATTCTCAGCGACTGTCGCCTATGTCACGTCGAAACGGATCAGTTACTCGGTGACATTTACGTGATCGACTTATCCTCCATTTGACAACCTGCCAACTTGGGCGACGCTGGTAATTATTTCTGCGAAGAAACCGCGTGGTCTCCGAGAGCAGATTCAGCTTGTAAATTGCTCGCTTAGTGTCATTCACTGGCGTACTCCTGTGAAAAAATATCGCTGTTTTTCGTAGACGAAACTCAAGGGAAACCATGAAGTCGTTTGCAGTGCGTGTTTGCCTCGCGTTCTTTGTGATTTCCTTTTGTGCTCCTGCCGTGTCGTCCAGCACGACAAGGACTTATTTCATCGCAGCAGTGGAAAGAAAGTGGGATTATGCTCCAAGCGGCTACAACAAAGTGAAAGGCGTGAAACTCGAGGACGACAGGTAGGAATAAAGAGACGACAAATGTACGAGGTGTTCACAGTCTATATTAATATATTCAAACATACAACGAGTCAGATTTAATTTGTTATGCAAGACATGTCTTGACGCAGTGTCTCGCTCTTTTTTTTTTAACATTCGTTCGCTGACCGTTGTTATTCTACTAGCTAATGTACAATATTCTCAACGAAGTATTTTACAGTGTTACACAGTGCTGTACAGCATTTCTCATCACTGGAACTGTTTTGTAGCGATGGAAACGACATCACTCATTTGCCTGTTCATACTTTCGCTTTCGTGTCATGGAAATTTCTTTTTTTACATGAATCGATTGTTTGTCATCAAATGAAAAGAACACCTCTAAATTCGCAGAGAATTCGAACAATCAACTTAAATTTCAATTCTTTAGTCAATCGTCGAATGGACATGACATTCTGCAAGAAAAAATTATAAGAGGAAGGAATTATTATAGTGGCGTGACTGTGATATTCTGCGAGGGGTAAATTTCTCTGGATCAAACAATTGTCCGTTCAAGCGCGAGCAAGCAGCTGTCAGCTGAATATAATTTAACATGGCGTGGTCTCAGGGCAAGATTTCCGTATAACCCCATACATTTATTATGCATACAGTTCTTTGTTTAACTAAACAATAGCTAAAGCAATAGCGCTCCTTTGAGACTTATCTGATTTGAATAACTCTTAGACTTGGACTTTTTTTCGAATTTTCTATCTAAAATACGCAAAAACGGAACGATTTCTTGGAGACAGAATAATTTTACGAGTTTTAGGTCTAAATTACGGAAAACCGAAACGAAATATCATAATTTTGGACGCATTTACGGTATTTTTAAACTGAGCGCAGGCTTAAAACTGCTTAAAATAATAGTGATTTAGACCTGTTCGCTAGTTTAAAAAAGCTTAAAAATACTGCTTTAGGCCTAAGCAAAACCGGCTGCTTGCGGTTAGCTATAATCTATTGCGCGGGTTAGCGACTATTATATTAATTTTGTAAATGTAAACAAAGTGAAATAAAATTCTAGCTTACCCGTCGCGTCTCTTCGCGTTTTTTCCCCCTTGATTTCCTTCCTCAAATTCAGACCCATGCGATGAAGCTGTGTATTTTGTTTCTTTCCTCCATGAAGTGGCGATCAGACCAAAAATTCGGTACCCTATTTAGGACCATTGTGGCTGGCATAGTTGCCCTATACATAATTTATGAAGGGCATTTGTTGATGGTCTCGTCGATAATGATGAAAAAGTAGCTTCTTCGAATAAACATTCTCAGAATTCAAGACTAGAATTCAAAAACCAAACCATACCTATTTATGACCTAAATGGCCAAAATGGATACACTATTCACGACCAAACCATATCCTCTAGGGCCACACATATCTGTATGGCCCATATAAGGGAGTACCCCACACCCGGACAGGGAAGAGGGTAGAAAGATTTTGCCTTTCGCTGCTAACCAAGGCAGAACTCCGGCGTCACGTCACCGAAGGAACAAAACCAGAAATCGACACCGTCTGTATCAGTCGCAGCCAAAATATTGGCTCGACTCCATTTATCACCAGGGTTCCCGTGCCGTAGAAAGGAGATCCTGGGAACAAGGAAATTAGTGCTGAGAGAGATTTTCTTTGCAATAACAATTAGATGTGTTGTTACGAAGCGCTTTTGGTATTCAAATGCTTGCTTCACGCAAGCGACATAAAAAGTGATTTTGTTGAATATGTCGTAATGACTGACGCCATTATCTTTCTGATATTTATTATGTATTGTTCATGTTGATGCTATAAGTTTGAGGACTGACAACCACAGCATGAGGCGTTTTTGGTGTTTGCGGGAACTTGCAGTGATGACACTTTTCATTTCTTTTCGTGGCTCGCTTAGGACGATTTTTCTTGTCCGACTTTGTAGTATACGACTTTTTGGACCCTCAAGACTTGAGTCGTTGTTCACTGGTGTGAACCAGGCCAATAAGGTCACCTAACGCTAGAAAATCGGAGAAACAAACAGTCACGCCAGGATCTTGCGATGTTTGCAAGAGTGACTTTTGGCCTTGTCTCTAACAGTATTTGGCGAAACTTCAAAACAGGAGGGGACCTTTTCCGTCTAGCCAGGGTATATCTCTTCTCTCTCCGATGCTTGTGGTTTTGTATACCCTAATCTGCGGAAGTAACAGCTATTTAGGCTTTCACCAAGTTGATATTTGACGTCAGAGACAGACAGACAGACAGACAGACAGACAGACATACAGACAGACGGGCAGGCAGGCAAATGAGACAGAAATTCAGAGAGCCAGAAAGGGAGACAGAGGGACAGACAGACAGACAGACAGATAGACAGTTAGATAGACAGACAGACAGACAGACAGATAGATAGACAGACAGACAGAAAGACAGACAGACAGACAGATAGACAGACAGATAGACAGACAGACAGACAGACAGATAGACAGACAGACAGACAGATAGACAGATAGACTGATAGACAGATGTACTCCACAGAACAACTTATATCCCCAGAACTTCAGCAACTGATGGACGTCGACTGAATCATCCGCCTCTACTTTCGCGGAGACCGTGTTCACCAATTTTCGTCGTTTACCTTACTATGGAGCCTGGTGTTGGTGATGATCCATCGTCATCGTGGATGTATCCCGAACGGTCCCGAAATACAGTATCGCGATCCGATTGCAACAGTCACTACATGGGTATTCCACGCTTTGTAGGTTTGGCAGGTGGCGCGACCAGTTGATCGCAAGCAAACTCTGCTTCTTCTATTCTAATCGACGGCCCTCGCTTCTGAATCATCCGTGTATGGCTTTTATGTAGATCTTACTCCGCATGAAACTTCGTCCTCGTGATGCTTCCAATACTATGAAGCCAGCGCCGGTGTTGGGCCATTGAAATCCAGAAATTCATTCTTTTAATATTTCTAAAAACAACAGCCAAGTTCAGGAACTAGTCAAGCGTGGACTTAAACTTTGTCATAACAAATTTGTTCGAATCTCATTAGCTCCATGGCCAATTCAAGAATACAGAGATCGTAAAAGTTCTCGTGGTAGATATGGTCAGTATGGTGTGGTGAATGTTATTGACGTTATGGCAACAACACAGAAGGTGTCATTCTGTTTCTTTTGTGATGCACATTTGTGGTGCCAAGTTTGAAGAACACTGCTCCAATATTTCTGGAGGTGTTCGTGATTCAGTGTGTTACTGTTCAAGTGGAACCACCTATGACGTCATTACTTTTCTCATTTGCATAATACAAAAACGTAACTATCTCTAGAACGAAAATAGATATTCCAAAAAGGGAAACGCCATTCTTCTTTACTTTTAAAAGCCTTTCAAATAAGCAGCAATTATTTTTTACTTCATAGGCACTTTAAGACTAGGCTCAGTCTCCAGCCGTTCGTGTTTCGGTGCGCACCGAAACACCCACGACCGGAGACTGCATAATTAGTTTCCTAATTCAGACCGATGTCAAAGGCATTGTGAAGGGCTTTTATACTCTAATCACCCTGAAACGATTATAAAATATTTTGTAACTAATCTTAATAAACACAAACACAGCATCAGGGGCGGGCATCTCGTTTATTGATGCAGGATACAGCGAGCGTTACATCATCATAAAGAAAATACAGCAGTGAATAAACAGAAAAATTAAAAAGCAAAGTTGAAAGAGATGCCTTCGAGTGGCTCTTGCATAACTTACAAATTCTTAAATAGCCTACTAGCCCCTTAGGGATTCACGCCTAAAATACTTCTACAGTTAACACGAACCATACATAGTGAACATACTCCAGTGTAATTAGCGAAACGTTACAAAATATATTTATACTCTAATCACCCTGAAACGATTATAAAAAATTTTGTAACTAATCTTAATAAACACAAACACAGCATCAGGGGCGGGCATCTCGTTTATTGATGTCCGCTTTCGAAAATAAAGAAAGAGAACAAAGGAATCTAAGTGTGCAAACTTCAAGAAACTGAAAGTAAAGATTCTAACTTATCGTAATATAGCCGTAGCTAGCCGTCCTTGGCTCGATCAGTCTCCCATCTGCCCTGACATAAAGAGTCTAGATTGTTGATGTCTGCTCCTTAGCGGCCCCTGTTCTTAAGCTATGTAGATCAAACAAGTGTATAAGATATCCTAGTTCCGCAAACGCATGCCAAGTCTAAAACTTTATTTTACTGCAAATTTTTTGAGAGCAAAATATGCTCTATCTTTGAAGAAAATAAATTCATAAAATTAAAACTAAAAATTACATATAATAAACATGTTTTGCTCTCACATGTATAAATTCTGACAAATGCATCGCAAAAACTAACGTCACAACAGCGAAGGCTAGCTAACTCGTTGACGCGGAGAAAAGCCGATTAGGCAGTCACGCAAATTGCAGCTAAGCGATGATTAGAGGGATTAGCCTTGGGGCGCGCAAGCCTATTATATATCCTCAAAATCATCTCGGGAGTAACAGGGCCCCCCTTTTTATGGAAACAGATTTTGTAAGCTCAATTTTAGCCGCCTCGAGAACACTTGTATCACAAGTCAAATCACAAATCGGAAAGCCATACCGATGGTGTGCCCAATTTATGCCATAACAGACAGACTCAAGTGTGGAGTAGAGGGAACTCTGCTGCAGCAAAATACTCCAAATAAGGAGCAAATGACGTCTCATCAGACGGCAAACAAGCGACTTCCTCAAAGCGCGAAGACCATTCTCTAAATGTTTGAAAGTCACTTGAATAACGCTCTGTTGTTGAAGGGGCCTTTGCTTTAGAGGAACGCAAGGGAAGAGCTTCCGTTGACTTGCGAAGCCGTCTGGATCTCTTGAGTGGGCAATCTTTGAAGTAAACACACATCCACTTTGTAGACTTGAAAGATAACAAAAAAAAAAGTGAGAACAATTAGAAAAAACAAAAAAGCAACAACACGCAGATCAGAACATAAGGAAGGCCCAGAGGCCTAAATCTTGTATTCAGCACACTATATACTGGCAGTCCTGCACAAAAACGGCATGGCTCAACGGCCTTAAACAGTGTAATCACCTAAGATCAACACGTGATAAACGGGCAGTCCCGCACAAAGATGACATGGTCCAACGGCCTAAAACAGTGCAATCACCTAAGATCAACACATGATAAACGGGCAGTCCCGTACAAAAATGACATGGCCCAATGGCCTAAAACAGTGCAATCACCTAAGATCAACACATGATAAACGGGCAGTCCCGTACAAAAATGGCATGGCCCAATGGCCTAAAACAGTGCAATCACCTAAGATCAACACATGATAAACGGGCAGTCCCGCACAAAGATGACATGGCCCAACGGCCTAAAACAGCGTAATCATGACCGCGCGGCATGACTTCTCCATAGACAGGTTCTACTGGATACTGTACTGTACAGCCCCGACAAGCAACTAAAATTCTCCGAGCCAAAAGGGAACTGTTATTTGTCCCATGGAGATAAACATCTTTACCGTTCTCAACGAAGAGAAAATCAATAACAAAAGATCTGAAACCCCACCTACGATTCACCAAAAAGGGCCAAAAGGGAGCTGAAAGGCCAATAAAGAGTAGCCAGTTCTATTGACAAAAACATATGTGGCGGATGACATTTTTAACGAAGCAGGTGGCACCAGCCAACAGGTTTCTCCTACCCAACTAAATGCTAGGGAATATTCGAATAGAAACTGGGAAAACTTGAATTTTTTTTTTTTAACTGGGAAAGTAATCAATTGAACAGGGACCCCAATAAGAGGTTACTTCATGAAAATAGCTATCTTTAACCGACCAGTCATCAATCGACGATCTTGCATAAGTAATCAGCTGAACGAGGTATCAACTCAGCCTCGATTTTGATATTACTTTCTTTGGCGGTATCAAATATATCACCGGCGAGTTGAAGCGAACACAGTTTCATACTACCAGAATCGACGATCAAAGGTACAGTTTGGTTGTCAGTAAACCACTTAACAGAGCACCCTGAAAGAAGATGTGCAAACTTTTCAAAGCAAAACAAACACAGTGGAGTTCTCTCCACGTGGTACTCGATCTGGTATTCGTCTACATAGAATCTCAGTTTTTGCGCGAAAACAGGCATGCTACCAATGGCAATGAAAGCAGCCAATCCAATAGCGCTAACATCCGAGTATACAATACGAGATAGTCTGCGAGCAACGTCTGCAAAACACTGGAACTGAGATAAGAAACATTATTCTTCCAGAACTCTAACTGTATGGAAACTGACAACGGGTTAACCACAGCAGGAGCACACGCACACTCGACCACTGAACCTGTGGCCAGAAGATCAGAAATAGCCTGCTCGACAAATCACTATACTGGACTGGATGGCTGAGCGATTATTAGAAAACTGAGCTGAGGGTAGAATTTAAATAAAGAGAATCTGATACCCCACAAAAATAGTATCGCGAATAAAGCAAGAAGCACTTATATGATTTCAAAACTCTACATTAACCTTAAGGTTGCCTTTAACTTAGATATAATGCGTTCCGTCCTAATAATCAGTCTTTTATTCATTCATTCAGTCATCAGAGCTAATACAATCGTTAACCCTCGGACTAATGCCCCCATCGTGGTATAAGCGGGATGAAACCCCCTCCTTGGGTTTTCGTTCTATTAAGGCACAGAAAATAAATTTACATTCATTAAATAGAAAGCCCTGAGCTTGCTCTATAAAATAATGACATAATAATTTTTGGCTGTGAAGTAGCATGACGTCATTTGACCCGCCATCTTGGATCCGTCATCTTGGATTTTACTATTTTCTTAAAAAAGTCAAAAAATAATCTAGAATGCTTATGAAGCCAGAATGCTTATGAAATGTACAATTTGGTAAAATTCAGCAAAATGATGAACAAAGCTGAAAAAAAAAAATACACAAGTATGTCGAAAAAGTTGATATGAAGTTTGTGGTTGTCATGACAAAGTCAAAAGTAATGGACGCAGTTTTGGACGCGAACGATAAATGAACAGCTACAGAAATTGTTCCGCCCCTTAGAGTAAATTGTCTTTCCAAGACTTCCAAAAAACCTTGAATCACATGGTTCAACAAAATTATCAATAAGTTCAACTGGGTCAAAGTCTCCCAATCATTTTATTATACTGAATAAATTATATACTCATCTTATCCCATTCTCTTCAATGCAGCTTGGTATTTGCCATAAGTATGTATTTTTACTGCTTAGAGGGGTTGCAGCGGCTCCTCTAAAACGGCTTGGGCAGGAAGATGGATTTGCTCAGAGGCTTATTTGGCCGCAGCTGAAACACTTGTCTGCTAGTTGAGGCTGACGTCCACGAAAGGACTGCATGCGAAAAAACAAAAAGGCTGATCAGAAGAAAAATAATTGCCAGTGGACAGACCATGAGTAGATGGAGCTTCACTGGATGTAGAGCGGGTAGCTGTAGAGTTGGCCAGCTAGACGCATTTTCCCGCTTTTTCTCCCGGATCTTAGCTAGCGCTCGTCTTTCGGCTGATCAGAGCTTTTTCTCTTCCTCTGAATCTTCGGCGAGTTCGTCCGACTCGTACTTGCACTGCTGCCCAAACAGCGGGGTTCTTGTCCACGGAACGAAATAACTTGGCTGCTGAAAGGTTTCCTTTTGAGATGGTCTTGATGGTCCCGTCTGTTGCATCAAGCGGAGAGTTGCTAGACTCGTATTGTACTTTAGAGTTAAAAGAACTCGAAGCCTTGGATACCGTTTTTAGCTTCTACAGTTGAGACTGAGTGGCGGCTTGTTTCTCGTCGAGATCGCGTTTGAATGCAGCGAACCTCTGATCAAACGTAACGTCCAAAAGACGAGGAAACAATGTTCGTGAAGCAGTCTTATGAACAGGATCTCCCTCAGTGAAGGATTGCGCGATCGAAGCGGGAACGCTCGCTCGTTCAGTATCCGACGACATAACAACAAAAGCAAAGTTGAAAGAGATGCCTTCGAGTGGCTCTTGCATAACTTACAAATTCTTAAATAGCCTACTAGCCCCTTAGGGATTCACGCCTAAAATACTTCTACAGTTAACACGAACCATACATAGTGAACATACTCCAGTGTAATTAGCGAAACGTTACAAAATATATTTGTTGATGGTCTTATCGATATTAAGGTAATTCCTTAGTATTGCATAACGCATCCCTACTGCGCACGATTTTCGCGTCATTAGCGCGCGCACATGAGCGCGTGCGCGTACGAAACGTAAGAGATTTCTCTCAAACTAAGCTCGATAGCGAGATAAACGCTTCTTTTCTCTTAAACGAGCACGGTGACCCCCACTTTTTATTTCATAATTTCAATGAGAACAATATCCTCAATAACTGAGAAAAAAATTAGCAGAAATCTATGGCTACTTCTTTGGCAAATGAAATAAATATTAAAGAGAGAGACATAACGGGCCTAACAGTGCATGTCCAAATTATGTTTCCTTTAAAGGATAAAAAAATGCAGGGTATTTGAAGACATTTTTTCTGGGAGATAGATGAATAAACAATCACGGAGATTACCAAAAGTCACCTAAAAAACCGTATTTGTCAGCATTGTGGCGTGAAAACAAGAAAGGTGACCCCCTATTTTACTACGTTTTCAATATCTCCTTGTCCTGTAGCAACAGCATACCAAGTTTCATCGGAAATCTATGACGGGTTCTTTTACTAGGGAATCACCTTAATAAAAAACAACAACAACAAAAAAACATAACCAATTCAAAACTAGAGTGCAAAACCCACCCATACCCTATTTGAGACGAAAATGGTCGAATTCGATACCCTATTTGTGATCAAGGCGGTTAAATAACCATACCCTTTGGGGCCGCACATAATTATAGCCCACATATGGGAGTACCCCTCAGGTGTTTCTGGCGTTTGATTGGTCGCGCAGCAGGTTTTCTTCTTCTCCTATTTTCTTGTATAGGACTTTTTGAGTAATTGCCTACCCCTCAAAACATGGCCAATCTCTTATTTCGCTTGTGTGGTCACTCCAGGCTCTTGCGATGTTTATTAGATTGGCGGTGCCCTTGGGAATCGAAATTCCCAAATTCCCAAACGTCGTAATCTCCCCTTGCATTTCTCCCGGGTCCCCCCTCTCCCTCTCACCCCCGCGTCGTCTCATTTTCATGTCAAGAGTTCTGAACCAGTGCTCGTTTTCAAATCTAGGTAAGATGCGCTCGGAAAACGGTCAGTTAAATCATGACCAACAAAGAACTATAGCCTTTTTATATGTTATGTTATTTGAACTGTCAAACCAGAGTCGCGATTCACAGTGGTGCTGTACTGTCTGCGCGTGTTTCGAAGGAATGGTGTCGAAGTCTCTATTTTTATTTATTTATTTATTTATTTTATTTACTTTATTTATTTATTTATTTTTTTCAGTCTCGAATGGAAACGGAAGCTGGCAAATTTTCTTCTTCTCTCTCTTCCGTTGAAGCTATACTGCTCGTCTTCGTGGTTTCACGATTGTCTTAGCACTGCGATGAAACTGAAATTTACCATCTATGCATGCTGGAGCATTAAGACGGATCTCAATCAAGTTTCGTAAACCCAAAACCAAAACAATCACTCTGACCAATCTCAAAGGACACAAAATCCACCAATTAAAACTCGAAGTAAACATATGCAGCCGACGAAAAGCGCGGGAAAATGTGTGCGCGCGCGTCGTGATTGGTATTGGTTTTACTTATGGCCCGGGTTGTTCGAAAGGTGAATAACGCTATCCACTGGATAAATCACTATCCATCGGATAGCGTGGTTTGTTTTGTCAACACTTATCCACTGGATAGCGATTTACCCGGTGGATAGCGTTATCCACACTTTGAACAACTGGGGCCTGATTGGTTGGGAAAGTGGCGCGAGGTTTTCTAAACCAATCGTTAAGCGTAGAGCGGTTTTCAATTGAGTGTCGAAAGTAATCAGGCAATTACTTTGGGTTTGGTTTTGGTTTTACTACGGTTTGAGATTTTTTGGCTGAGTAGTCTAATTGGTAAGTAATTGGTTTGGTTTTGGTTTTACGACGCTTAATTGAAAACCGCTCCAGTGAAGTGGTACCAAAGCTAATACGAATCATGCTCGACAATCAAGTGTAAACTGCCGTAACAAAGACCATTCTTTTCACTTAATATAGCGATGCTGTAGTATTCACCACAAGAGGCAATCACACGATAGGGCGCGAATATAACAAGGTGGTCTATCGTGAGTACACAGACAGCACCTTCAACACGGAGAAGAACCACCCAGAATACCTTGGCTTCTTAGGACCCATACTTGAGGGTGAAGTGGGAGACGAGATTGTGGTCCACTTCAAGAACATGGCCAATGGAACCTTTTCAGTGCACCCGCACGGGGTCTTCTACAGAAAAGATTCGGAAGGTGCCCTGTACGCGGATGAGACGAGTGAGGCCAGCAAGAAAGATGATCACGTGCGGCTTGGCGAAAGGCACGAGTACACCTGGAAGCTTACTGAAAGCCACGCGCCAACTTCGGACGATGATGACTGTCTCACGTGGATTTATCATTCGCATGTGTTGCCGCATAGGGATATCAACACTGGGTTGCTAGGTAACGATAAACATCAACTTCTCCTTGAAATAACAACGCTGTTAACCCTACGAAAGCCTGACACATGCCAAGAGATTTTTTGAGTACAGTGTTCTGTTAAAACGGTTTATAGTTCTATAAATTTGCCTCATATTAGATTTAAGCGTAATGCATATTTTTAATGCAGTGTCGAAGGGTTACAGTCAGTTTCTCAGAGTTGATTGCACTGGTGATTGCATTGTTGCATTGCAGGTTCACCTCGTCGCGTCTAAAGTTATGTTTTCGCAGTTGCCACTTACGGTAGTATTTGCCTGCGGGAGTATTTAATTACAATGCTTTACTTAGAATATAAAGATGGTCTCAACAGTGGTCCATGAGGGAACTGGTCGCTTATGACACGGTCGCAAGAAGAGATTGTACTGTAGTTTTATCTTCGTGGTCTCGACTTGTGTTAAGTGCTACCCCTTTCTTTGCACTGCCCCTTCATTGTCATTATCATCAGTGAGGCTAGATTGAAACATAAACTGGGCCGCTACTGTATGAGGAAGTTAATGACGTTTTAAATTCTTGTTTGTACACATTGCGTACCTACTTTTTATCCTGAACTTCTATACCGTTACTTTGTACTGCCCCTTCATTGTCATTTTCATCGGTGAGCCTAGACTGAAACAGAAACTGAAGTGCTATTCTGCGAGAAGTCAATGACGTTTTGAATTCCTTTACGCATTGCGTTCCTATTTTTTATCTTGATTTCAGGTATTCTACTGACTTGCAAAAAGGGAGCTCTAGAATCTGTCAAGAGGGTGGACAAAGAATTCTTAGGTTTGTTCACGGTGCTAGATGAAAACGAAAGCTGGCTCCTTGACAAAAACATCCAGGAATATTGTAACGACCCTTCGGGAGTCGACAAAGATGATGAAGATTTTAAGGAAAGCAACAAGATGCATGCTATTAATGGTTATTTCTACGGAAACTTGCCCGGATTGGATATGTGCCTGGGAGATTCCGTCAGATGGCATTTGGCCGGGATTGGGAATGAAGTGGATCTTCACACGGGTGAGATATTGGAAATGTTCATAATCGAATAAGTAAGAATACAAATAATTGAACAACTAGCTAGCTAACTGAGTGTATGACTGACTCTTTCTGTACTGACTGACTGTCTGAATGATTGACTGACTGACCCAGTGACTGATTGGATGACTGCCTGACTGTACGACTGACTGACTGACTGACTCAGTGACTGACTGACTGACTGACTGACTCAGTGACTGATTGGATGACTGACTGACTGTCTGACTGACTGACTGACTGACTGACTCAGTGACTGATTGGATGACTGTCTGACTGTTTGACTGACTGACTGACTGACTCAGTGACCGATTGGATGACTGTCTGACAAACTGATTAACTAACTGACTGACTGACTTACTGACTGACCGATTGACTGACGGACGGACTGACTGATTGGCCTATTACATAAACACATAAAGAAAGACGAAAAAGCGAGAAAGGAAGGAATGAGGAATGGAAAATGTCACAATGTAACAATGGAAGAGTGAAGAATGAAACAATGAAAAAAGAAAAGGTAAAGAAAGGCAGAACTGAAGAAAGAAAGAAAGAAAGGAAGAGAGAAAGAGAGACAGAAGTAGACAAAAAGAGAGCAAGAAATGTCGGGAAATGAGTAAATGGATGCATAACGAAGCAGATAAATAAGCCAAGAAAAACTGCGTTAGTTGAAGATGCACTGACAGATGGATGTTTTGTCCAAGATTATAACACGGTGATCTTTGCCAGGGCTGACTGTAAATGCTTCACATAAAGATTTTATCATTTGACAGTCGGATGATCGCTTCAATTCCCGCTTCAAGCGTGAAACTCGAGTAACTGGCAACTAGTTTTTATCTTAATTTGTAATTCGCTCTGCATGTATTTGTATCAAGGATTCCTGCGATTTTGTGACACCACTTTTATTTTTCTTCGTTTATTTTACTTAATATGTATTTTGTTCCTGCAGCTTATTTCCATGGACAGTCTTTCAAGGTGGACGGCCATCGCAAAGACGTGGCTTCCCTCCTGCCCGCCACTTTCGTGACCGCGTCTATGACGGCCTTGAATCCCGGTACGTGGATGCTTAATTGCCTTGTCAACGATCATTACAACGCCGGTATGTACGCCTTGTTCAACGTCACCAAGTGTGACGGTAAAACCGGTCACGTGCCAACCGTGAGTGGCGGGAAAACGCGGACGTATTACATTGCGGCAAACGAGGTACAGTGGAATTATGGGCCATCTGGAATGAACAACATGGATGGGCAGAGTTTGACAAAATCAGACAGGTAAGCTCTTGAAATAATTATTCAATTTACTGACGAAATGTAGTCATTTCGATTTTAATGTTCCCCAGTATGTGCAGCTTAAATTATTCTATCTAGATCTATAGTGACCGCTAACTGTTCCTTCATAAGGCCAGTATGATAGTGGATGGGACAAAATGGGGTTTTATTCTTAGAAATCGACGCCCATGAAGAATTTTTAAGCGTCCGTTTGCTTCTTTCCTGTTTGGTTTGCCCGATTGCTTTACAACTAATACAAACAAACAAACAAACAAACACACAAACACCTTCTTTCCACAGCATCTCAAAATTTATCTGATCGTCTTTACTAAGAGACCCTTTGTCTCTCGCACATTCCCGTAAATTGCCTGTTTCCTTTCTCGTTTTAGCGACTCGGCAGTTTTCTTTGCTCAAGGTGATCACAGGATTGGAGGAACGTACCTGAAAGCATCTTACGAGGAGTACACTGACGGCACCTTTACAACAAAAAAGGGAAAACCGGAGTATCTTGGATTCCTCGGCCCGGTTATTCGAGCCGAAGTTGGCGATGTGATCGAAGTAGTCTTCAAGAACAATGTAGGTTCTGTGGCTTTGGTTTCATTGTATGCTTTATGATACAGATGTTGTACGTGCACGAAAACAATAAAAGTAGGATTTTCGTGTTTGACTAAGAAGTGCGATGGCCTCATGGCTCAAGAGGATCAAGAGCTCTGGGTTCGAGCCCTAGCCAGGGTCATTGCGTTGTGTTCTTGGGAAAGACATTTTACTCTCACAGTGCTTCTCTCCACCCAGGTGTATAAATGGGTACTGGTGAATTTAATGCTGGGGGATAACCCTGCGACGGACCAGCACTCCATCGGGGGGGAGGGATAGAAATACTCCTAGTCGCTTCAGGCTACGGTATCTGAGATACGCTCCGCGGCGGCACGGTTCATCTTGACCCAATGCCGACCATTAACTTTCTTTCTCTGGGTGTATGTGTGTGTGTGTGTGTGTGTGTGTGTGTGTGTTTTTTTTATAAGTAAAACGGTCTGTTCTTGCCAATCAGAGCGTGCACATAATATGAACTGTGTCATGCGCTGGTTGTTGGTTTTTGTTTTTAAAAAAGCTCTAATAAGCAATATTTTTGTTCGTTTGTTTTACTTTTGATTTTATTCCTTGCGCAGGCTTCCTACAACTACAGTATACAACCACACGGAGTGTTCTTCAATAAGTCAAACGAGGGAGCCTGGTACCAGGATGGTACATCCGGGGCCCAAAAAGCCGACGATATTGTGCGACCAGGCCAGATGTACACCTATCGCTGGACAGTGCCCAAGGAAGTGGGTCCCACCAAAAATGACGCACAGTGCATCACGTGGGTGTACTATTCCAGTCTTGATCCAGTGAAGGACACGTATTCGGGTGAGTCCTTATTTGGCTGGAAATGAATCTAGAGCGCCGGAAAAGTTGTCAAGAATTGAAATACCTACTCTCAGTTAATTCTGGAATATACTCTTTGAATAAGCCAAGTTCGATATATTAAAAGTTCTAACTTGGCTCCGAGGCTTGAGGGAATAAAACAAAAGAAATCGTATTGAGGTTTAGGAATGAATAATTTAGTTCTTTTGTTTTGTTCCGCTAAGCCTCGTAACCAAGTTAGAATTAATATATCGAAAATGGTTTATTTAAACTAACTTTAATGTAGTACTAAGGTTTTTTCACTCCTTGGGAAGTGAGAAAAGATGAAGGCACGAGTTCGAAATTCCTACTCGTTCATAGTTTTCATAATTCACTATTAAATTTCGCTCGTTTAATAGACAGGCAAGGCTTCAATTCGCCTGCGAAAAGGCTCCAGCGAGCGCGAAAAAAATGAATTTGGCGAACGAAGCGAGGGAGCATGTATTCACCAAGGGCGGATAGGCACATTTTACGGGCTCCCCCGTCCCGCTCCGATCTTTTCGATCTCCGAATTCTTCAGTTTCGCGCTCGTCCGCTCGCTTAGCTCGCCGTTTTTTTCCCGTCCTCGCCGGGAACCTGTTAGCAGGCTAGGCTTCAACATGAATTGAAGTCCTGCATTCTGCGGCAGAGAACGTGAGCCACGGAGGTGAATTGTTCTCGTACACATTGCACGTCGACCGTTTTTGGTATGATTAGTAATAAAATGTATTTCAGTCTTAAACTAAAAGCCTAAACGAGTCGAGTTAATCGCGCAATACTTGCGTTATATTTTGATTTTCACTTCGCAAAGAGATTCCCCTGCGTTTCCATTGATGGAAGGAAGAACTTTGTAATTTAATCAACATTAGTTTAGAGGAATGGTCAGTTACTTTGTGTGTTAAACACATTTGCAATTTGGTTTTTTTGGCAGGTCTGTTTGGTCCATTGCTAACGTGTAAGAAGGGAACATTGAAAGATGACAACACGCAGAAGAACATTGACAAAGAATTTGTGCTGCTCTTCACCGTGACAGATGAGAGCGAGTCTTGGTATCATGATGAAAACAAGAAAAAAGCGAATAACCCAAATCAGATAGTTGGTATGTTAGAGACTTTTTTTGCCACCATGATCGTTAACGATCGTCAGTAATCGGCATTCGTCGTACGTGATCGTCAACGATCAGCCATGATCATCAGTCATCGTGAGTGGCCGTCACCGATCGTCACTGACGATCGGTGACGATCGGTGACGAGTGACGAAAGGCTTTCGTCACTGATCGTTGGGGATTGTCATTGATTGCTAGTGAACGTCTACGATCGTCACTGATCGTCAGCGATTTTAAGTGATCTTTTAAATCTTCAGTGATCGCTGGTGATCGTTGACCAACGTAAGCAGTTACGATGACTAGTTTTCCTATCACCGCTGCAATCCCTTGTCGGTAATCAATAGATCCGTGGCTAAAGGCTCGGGGCTCATGTGGACACAAGAGTAGTCGTTAAGAGTTAGTAGTCGGAAGTTGCTCCTGTACCTTACTTACTTCCTACTTACTTAGTCCTCTTCATCCCGGGTGGGACATAAGGCGTCAACGATTCGTTTCCCGGTCCTCTGCAGAATGTTTTGCCTAGCCCCATGTTAAGCCTATATAAGGCATCCCTTTTAGCTCGGCCATCACAGTCCGTCTCCAAGTTGTTCTGGGCCGCCCTTACTTCCTTCTTCCAGCTGGTGTCCTTCTGAGGGTAGTCTTGGGGATACGATCCTCGTTCAGTGTAAAGACATGTCCTAGCGATCGGATCTGGCGGCGTTTAATCTCCAGCGCTCCCGTACCTTGGTATCTAGGACACACTTAGACTAGTACTTAGTCTCTTTCTCAGCCGTTAGTTCTGTCGTCACGCAACGCTTGTCCTCTACTGGTAAGAAGCGTTGTGTGACGACCCAAGTGGGACTAACGTTTGCTTGAAGACGTTGCGTGTTGTGAAGGCGGTCAATTAACACATATTTCTTGATTTAAGCCAGTTTTTTTTTCACGCAAACAGAGAAACGTACTAACCAACCACCCACCACCTAAACAACCAGAAACTTTGAGTGGAGGGTGCTTTTGAAGGTTCTTAATAATTTTACTTCAGAAAAAACGGTCCCAATGGCTTTGACGTACGATGATAAACTTGCCAGAGTGGTCCGGAAAAAATTGCATAAAACCGTCGCTTAGAATCAAAACAACGTGAGACGGATTCCCAGTATAGTTCATCACTTGTAAAAGATGATCTGTCCTGTTTTAATTATTAATACTGGAACCTTTCCCTACGGACACCTCAATAATACCGACATCTATATTACAGCCAGTTCACATAATTCCAGAGAAACCAGGATCTATAGTAAAGACTGCCTCCATGATATATACTGACACAAGCACTCAGCTGTCCCCTTTGGTGCCCGTATTAAAGAAGTTGACTGTGTTATGTTTCTCGATATTTCAGAGGACGAGGACTATCTGGAAAGCAACAAAATGCACGGTATTAATGGATATCTGTACGCTAACCTGCCTGGTTTGGAGTTGTGCTTGGGTGACAGAGTTTCTTGGCATTTGATTGGCTTAGGAAACGAAGTGGACATGCACACGGCTTACTTCTATGGAAACACGTTTACATACAATGGCAATATGAAAGATACTGTTAGCCTTCTACCAGGTAACATAGACAAAACATAGAAAGGCCTCTGGGACCATCTGCTTGTTTTGAGTTGTATCTTGTACGGAAACATGTCTTATTTTCTCAAAACGGATTGCGACTGTTTCGTAAGTGGGGAATGGTGAAGGAGGTGGGGGTGGGGTTAGACTACAAGCACGCAGTTCCTACTTTTAATCCCTCGTAGATATGTGAAAAAATAACTACAGGGCGGATAATACCTGCCTTCATTTTACTTGTTGCTCACATTTTCGGAATGAATTTATATGAATTTATATTTTATCAAAATATTTTTTGTATGAATTTATATTTTACCTTCGAATTTCCCAGATGTCTAGATCTTTTCAGTGAGCCTACTGGTCTCAGAACTTGCTCAAGCTAAATATGTAACGACAGCGTTCAATTCCAAATGAAAACATGAAACACTAGCCGCCGTCTTTCGCGTTCTCCAAAATACGGGGAACTTATATTCATTTCTTGTTGTTGTTGTGCAGAGGACGGCAAAGAAATGTACAAAGATTTGTAACGCATGTGCACAGCCATTGTCCTACTAATTAAACCTTTTGTTTGGTGTCGTTCTCCTTGCCGTTGCCGTCGTGGTTTTAAGCTCTCTAATAATTATTTGATGACACGCGGGCGTCACTCGACAGCGTTAAAACAAAGAAACCCTTACATGTATTTATTGTCTATCTCATTTCAGGAGTCTTCGCAACGTTGGGAATGACTCCAGATAACTTGGGAGAATGGGCAATAGTCTGCAGAACCAATGATCATTACTCTGCTGGGATGCTCGCGAAATACACCGTGAAGGCTTGTGGGAAGACGCCGACCGCGATGCCACCTGGGAAGGTTCGTCGGTACTATATAGCGGCGGTTGAGCTGGAATGGGACTACGCACCCAGTGGAAGAGACCTCATAGATGATGTAACGCTTAGCGAGAGCGAGTCAGTATAAGTTCTCACGTCTTTGTTATGAAAACTGTCTTTGGATGGTCATGCAACGCTTTGATATGGAAGAATAAGCGTCGTGTGACCATCTAAAGAGTGATAATGGTCACGCAAGTAACCTTTTTGAGAGGAGAGAGGTTGCGTGATGATGTACAAAATGACCACGAGTGACTGAGGGAAGCGTTTATCCCCAGTTATTTGAACTATCAAGAAATAGGTACTTCTTTTTTCTCCATACTATGGGTTTTTAGTTGACGGTTTAGGTTTGACCCGAGAATGAAAGGTTTAGGCTTACTTTCACTTACTTCACTTGCGTTGTAGTGCTGTTAATTTAAATTCATGATTCCTGGGTCAATATATCACGAACTTAGGCTCGGCGCGTCAATAATTATTCCGAAAATGCTGTATTGGAATTCAACGAATCAGTTCTAGGAGACAGCTTAGCTCTAGTCTTTTTACAGACCCTCTATTTTCTCTGAGATGGTCGAGGGCGCGAGTGAAGTAAAAAAAGCAGGGATTGAACGAGTGAAGTAAAGGGGGTGGGGGCTTTCGCTCTCGCGCTTCTTTGCTCGTTCTCGCTTCCCTCGCGTGGCTATAGTTAAAAATGTGAAACGGCTGTGGACAGACGAACTTAGCTGTAGGAGATATCTCAACGGGGCAGTCTATTCAAGTTTTGGCTGTGGCTGAGAGTGAGCAGGGGTATTGCTGATTGGGTGCTAAAATTGCTGATCTCGCGCGGAGACTAAAGATATCGTGATTAAAAATGATGTTGGGTAAAACATCTAATAATATTGTAATAAACAGTCGACCTTTTTCTTATCGTTTATTGGTTGGATAAACCATCTGATACGTACATTATTAAAATGTTCAGTAAGGTCTGTGACGTCTTCACATGTTCAAAACCAAAAACAAATAACACAAACCCAATTTACTGATGGTCAGGTGACTCGAGGATAGTGGTTGTGTAGTTTTTTTGCTTACACCTTGAGTAAACCTTGCGTTACCAGGTTTACCATATTTTAATTTATTTCATCTATGTCATCCTTCTTTTAGAGAAGCTTCAACGTTCACCGTGCGTGGCGAAAAGCGAATTGGTCCAAAGTACAAGAAGGTGGTTTACCGTGAATACACTAGTGCTGAGTTTACGAAGAGAAAAACTAGGACCGCGGCTGAACGTCACCTGGGGGTACTGGGTCCGATACTGCACGCTGAAATCGGAGACACGATCGAGGTGACGTTTAAAAACAATGCTTTCAGGAAGTTTTCTATGCATCCACACGGGCTGTTTTACAGGTACGTAAAAGGTCTTTAGTAAATTGCCTGTGTGATAAGCCATGTACCAAGGTATCCTCTACCCTGGGAACGAGGGCTGCCATTGAACCTAAGGGACGGACCATTACTTTCTTGAGGGGGCGGGGGGTGGGCGGATTGGGAAATTTCCAAAAAAATTCTTGCACAGCTAAAACGGCTGAAAAAGAAATTTCGCATGGGGAGCAATGGGGACACTGAAAAAACTCGACTTTCAACTAACCAGGTCCTGTGTTTACACAAGCTATTGCCCACCAAGAAAGATCATACACAACTTAAAGGTGAGGAAATGTCCCAGATCCCAATCCCCCTCCCCCTCAAAAAATAATAGTCCGTCCCTAAGAAGAATTAACAACAGGACCCGATTATGTCTGCAACCCTAAAGGTAAAGTTAACATACGAGCCAAGAGCCCAATCAGGCCGGAGCTTATCCCGGTTTCAATAGCACGAAGCGACTAGGAATACTTCTACTTCCTCCTGGATGGGATGCTAGTCCATCGCAGGGTTATCTCCAGCATTAAATTCGCCGATACTCATTTATACACCTGGGTGGAGATAGCTCTGTGAGAGTAAAGTGTCTTGCCCAAGAATACAACGCGAAGTCCCCGGTCTAACCTCGAACCCAGACCGCTCGATCCGAAGACGAGCGCACTAACCATGAGGCCACCGCGCCTCCCTGCGGCCCTAATTAAGCTAGAGGTTTACAGGTTAAAATTTGTGAAGGCTTTTCGCATCTAAGCGGATTAAGATTCCAGTGCCTGCACCTTGATGCGGCTTGGAACAAAGTAAAGGAAAACTTGAAATTAAGCGTTGTTTGGAATGAAGGTCTAAGGAGTGTCGTGATACTGAGGGTCGCTGTTATTTTGTGCGCGAAATCAGTTGAAAACGTCTTAAAAATCAAACACATGGATAATAAGTTTGCTAGATAGGACATACATTCTATAGGAGAAAATGAGGGTTGAAATACATCGCGAAAAGTTCAATTTTCGCCCAGTAATTAGAAACGTTTTCAGAGTCAAAACGTCAAAAATAGTGTGCGCTTCACTTATTTGAATGTTGCCATGGCAACGAATGTTGACTTCATCCTTAATTAACAGGTTGACTCTAAAAGTCCTCTAACTATTGTAATGATCGGGCTGGTTGTATTAAAAAAAAATACATACAGAGGTCTGTGCAGTATGTTAAAGGAGCTACGCCACGTTTTGCGCATCTTGAAAAGCTCAGGCTAAACTTTTCAATTTCTTTGTTTGTAATCCGTGTCAATCTTCTCCATCCTTAACCATCCTTATTCCTTTATTCTTTGTTATTATCTCTTTGGTGTTTTTCTATCTTAGTAAACTACTTTTTTTTAGGTTTCCTTCAATTTAAAGGTGATTTTGTTCGTGGCCAAAATAACATAAAATACCGTGATTGAGCTCTTTTAATCTTCTCATTTTTTCCTCCATCTCCGTCTTTTAGCAAACAAAACGAGGGCTCCGATTACAACGACGATACAACGGGTAAAGATAAAATTGATAACGCAATTGAGCCCGGAAAGATTTATAAGTACACCTGGAAGGTCCCTGAACGCGCGGGTCCCGGGGCGAATGGTCCAAAGTGTGCCACGTGGGCCTATTATTCTGACGTCAACCCAATAAAAGACACCAACAGTGGACTGGTAGGACCGCTGGTCATCTGCAAGAAGGTCAGACTTACTATCTTAGTCGATAGAGTTTCGTGATTATGGCTGAATTCAGTGAGGTTAAACATGCCACTGTTTAGCCTCTCTGACGTAAAAGGGCAAAGGTCAAGTCAGCGTTCGAGTTCACTGACCCATCAGACCTGAGCTTATCCCAGTTTTTGTAGCATGAAGCGACTAGGAGTATTTTTAACCCCCCCTGGAAGGGATACTAGTCCATCACAGGGTACCCCCCTGGCATTAAATTCAGAGGATTGGTATTTGATTGGATGATGATCATCGGAAACTGCTCGAGTGCCTCATCGGAGATTTTACGTTAAACCACCAGCCTCGAACTCAGACTTAAACAACCTCTGTGAATAAAGCGTTTTTGTATTCTCGGTATTGGACTGGAACTAGCTTGAAATGGAGGCTCATGCGGGGGAATATCATTAAAAAGAGATTCATGTCATTTGCATTTGAAAACACTCCCTGTATTAGCCTCAGTTGCAAGCTAGTTCCAGTCCAATACCGAGAATACGAAAATGGTCTCTTACGTGCTTCCTTGTGTAACCCCTCAATGGCAACACTGAGGTCGCCTCTACAGAATGTAATAGGAGTGTTACTTTGTTAACTAAGGAAACACTCGTAAACAGAAATGCCTTACTAATATGTCCCACATAATCTAGATCTGCCTTGTTTTTTTTTTTTTTTACATCAGTATATTTCACACAAATGGGGCTTTTCGCGCGCGCTGATTGGCTAGCTCGGAAGTGATTAGCAAGTATTACACTACTGAAAATGTTAAGAAAAAGTGCTACGGTTACGGACTGGAAAAAAATATCCCAAACTTCAGAAGCGCAATTCTGATACATAGCCGACTAGGCGTATACTCAAGTCTGATATTATAAAAACAGAAGGGAAAGGGAGTTGGAAGAAGAAGAAAAAGAATCTTTTATCTGAAAGCAAGTTCTTCCAGAAAAGTAAGCCATAAAACGACAGAAATCTGTAAGAGTGATCGTGCGGGATCATTCGGGACAGTGCCCGGTCCAAGACTAGGAGAATACTGGACTGGCTATGGAGCAATCTGATTGGTTGATTTTAGTTATTGGCCCTCTGAACTAACTTAGTTGTGTAACAATTGTTTGTTATTATTCAAAGCAGGATACGCTGACGGAGGCAAATACAAGAAAAGATGTCCATCGAGAATTTGCGCTGATGTTCACCGTCCTTGATGAAAATGAAAGCTGGTACTTGGACGAGAACATCGACAAATATTGCACGAATCCTGGAAATAAGGACAACCTCAAGGCAGACGAGGACTTTCAGGAGAGCAACAAGATGCATGGAATCAACGGCTTTGTGTTTGGCAATTTGAAAGGTTTGGAAATGTATCAGGCAGAGCAAGTGGACTTTTATCTCGTTGGTATGGGAAATGAGGTTGATATGCACACCGTTCACTTTCACGGACAAACATTTATTCATGTAAGTAACATTAGGTGATATGTGCATGTTATTTACCGGCGTGGAAGTCTGTACAAAAAGACATACTTTTGTTGTACAACCGAAGCTATTGTTTCTACAGGTTTATTTTGGGTGTTATAGCAATGTCTTGTTAATAAACAAGCTGAGAGGATAATACCAATAACACCATCACTACTGATGATTTTTTTCAGAATTAGAATGATTTTGTTTTAGATATTCGCTTTCAAATATACTAAATAAGTCAAGTGAAAATTACACAGTAGACTATAAATTGAAATTATGTAATTAATTTGTGAGTTGATTCCTATTCGCTTCATTTTTATTTTCAAATACTTTGACAGAAATCTGTTGCAATTGGCTACCATCGTGAGGACGTGTACGATCTCTTTCCCGGAGTCTTTGCAACCGTGGAGATGATTCCAGACAGTGTGGGAGTCTGGTTGCTTCACTGTCACGTGAACGATCACATGACTGGTGGTATGGAGGCACTTTACACCGTTCATGGTAAGTATGATGGGATGAAGAGCACTTGTATAATAACTGTTTTATCCGCAAAGTAAATTTTGTTTCTGTGAAAAGTGAATTTATTGGTCATCTGACAAAATTGAGCAAAATTATGAAGAGTTGTTCATGGACTCGGAATTTAACCAATGAAAGAGGACTTTTCGAAGTTCTCTTACCGGGTCTTTGAAGATTCTGAATTTATTTTGCTTTCAGTTCTCGGATTTTCTTCATTTTCGTCAATCGACAAATTTGCGTTGCGTTCCATTTAAGTACAGCTGGACCCCGCTAATTCGAATTCCCCGTTATTTCGAACTCAAAACCGTTTCCTTTGGATTTGCCCTTCATTCATTTACTATCAGTTATTTCAAACTCCCGCTACTGCGAACTACTTTCCGTTTCCCCTGAGCTGACTTCGAAATAGCGGGGTTCAACTGTACATTAATTGTCATTTATCTTTGCTTGTGACGCATCACCGATAACACACCCTTAACCCTATTTAACGATCAATCTGACGGTGACATACCAACCGGTGATTATGTTTTTAACTCGAAACAGACGCATCGCTGAAACCAACCACTGGTTCCATTGATCCAGAAAGTACCGCGGTCTCACATATGGCGAGCAGCTTCTACGTTAGTTTGTTGTTAGTTGCTGCTGTAATTTTGTACTGAAAGCTTGGTTAAGGACCGGAGCAGAAACCAGATGAACGACTGAAAAGGACCCAAGAAAATGTAAACTTACAACTTGCATTTTCAATAATCGGCTTGCTAACTTACCAGTGAAAAGACCACGTGACTAACGAATGAACGGACGGACGACAGACGGACGGAAGGACGGACAGTCGGTCGACCGACTAACTTACTAGTGAACAGACCACGTGACTGACGCATTGACTGACGGAAAGACGGACGGACCGACGGCCTAGCAAAAGTAGATTAACTCTCACAATCAAATACAAAACAGCAACGACAACAACAATAACAAAAACAACAACGACAAAAGGTTCATGAATGGGCTCTGCATGACTAACTGACCAAAGAAGCAAACGAGCAAACAAACAAACGGATAAACGGACAAACAAGCGAGTAATCGTCTGTTAACTTTTACGTTAGCTTTGTAGCAAAATTTGTTAGGAACGTTTTACTTTTAGCGACGTGGGGTACGGTAAAATCTAATGCTGTAGATAGACTAAGCAGTATTTGTTTAAGAAGCATGCTTGTCTTTGCAACAGACAAAAAACAAGGATCGACTGCGAAATGTAGATTAAAATTTTAAAAGTTAGAGCGGAATTTAGCACATCTGAGTAGACCATCATGGCTAACACATGGATTCGGATGTGCTGTAATCCACCATACCATTGGCACATGAATTTAGCCATAACTCAGTCATGGAGCGTTTAACCCCTAAATTGCTCATACAAGTGCACAGAAAACACGATGTGGTTAGTACGGGGACAAATTTCATCAAAGTATGGCTTTCGATGTGCCTGTTGGGTGTATTACGTCCGCAAGTTATTATCGTGAAATGCACAGCCGCCATCATTTTTTTCCAGCTTTTGTAAACTTAGAGATATTTGTAAGACAACGCGATTCACGTTAAAGAAATTAAAAATCACATTTCTTTGTCACATTATTGCTTTGTAAAATTGATTACATGAAAAGGAGGTGAAGCATAAGTGACGGGCAACTCTAATGATTGACGCTGTTTCGTGAAAACTAAACATAACAACAAAGAATTCTGGGAAAATGCTGTTTTGATCGTTACTACTGATAAAGTAACGAGTTCTGACAAAAAACTGAATGCGTATGTACATGTACACAGTACTTCATAGGCAAAGAACTGTCGACGAGACTAAATCCACATTTCATTATACGTCTCCTTGCCTTTAGAATTACCCTAGCGAGTCGAGGGCTATAGTGATTTCCTGACCTCAGTGGAGAGTGAGACAGACAAACTCGTCCAGCATCTAAAAATATCCACGACTAGATAACATGACCAGTAAAGCAAGTCATCTGGTGAGCAAATGGCGGAGTAATTTCCAGCACAAAACAACTGGCATTTGAATCCGTAGTCGCTTGTTGAAAGCTCGCACTGCGAGTCATTTTACCCCCGCAGTGGTCGTTAATTAATCAGTGGTTTATAGCTAACTTAGGTGAATTTGAAAAACGCTGGCTTTGCGTTATAGTGTGGACTGAAAACATTTTTAATCCAAAACGTCAAGGGTGTACTCAAGCGTTTCTGGCACCGGTGATTGCTGCGTTTTCAAATTTCTCCGGCGTAATGTGGACGGAAAACTTTTGATGCGTTTTTAGAGTGAAGAATCTCGGGGTAGTGTGAATGGAGCCTAATAGCTCTTATTGCAGTTGAGCCTGCGGTCAAATATTCCTTTGTTTAAAAAGGCATACAAACGAGGCGAAAGGGTCAATACAATGCAGAATTACCCTTTCGCCTCGTTTGTATGTCAAACCGCTGATAACTTCAATAACAGCTATTTTCAATTATTACTATTGGCACTACCAGTGGAAGTTGTTGTTCTTAATGCGTCCAATTTTAGACAACAAATTTGCTTGCGCAAGGGTTGCAGAACCATCTCAGTTATAATTCTGTTGATTTAAGAGACCTTTGAATATAATTCCTTGAATTTTTCAGAAAGCTTTTGAAGAAAAAATTCATTTGTGGTTGTTAATTTCAAATAGCACTGCAAATCGTGTGATTACCTAAGCTAATGTCGATTTGTCGACATAAGAACTATTGTTTGCTCAAATGCATTATTACTTCGCAATGAAAGCTTGTCAGTCGATTGTATGTGTCGCTGCTTATTTGCTTAGAAGCTAATACAAAGGCTTCCTCTTTATCTGCGGCTGCTTTGAATGAACTACTAGTAAGATTAGATATCCAAATAAAGATCTTCTAACTCATGCCATCTATCTATGCACCGGTACGTTTTTCCAGCTAGGAACCGATTATTGGAGAAATCATACATGTGCAAGGGCTTACTGTAAAACATCATCAGTACAAATTGGGTTTTCACTAAGATAAGAAAAAAATGAATAGAGGGAATATTGGAAAAGTTAGGTATTGCGAAGCATGCAATAATAATTTGAATGTTGTTTTTTTATCGGATACAAATCTGGTCTTGTGTTGACATTGCTAGTAAAGTAAAGCAAGGTAAAGTATGTGTCAATTTTTTTCAGCTTCATAGAAACTAATTGGAAAGGCGATCCCTTCTGAAGAAAAAGAAAAGAAACTGTTACTAGTAGGTAATTATGTGCTCGACGTCCAAAGTAATTTTGGGCCCAAATTCAGTTGCATGCGAAGAGACTTCATGTACTTTACAAGGAGATGTTGAACTTTCAGTTAAGCGTTTTCGGTTTTGTCCACTTTTAATTTGTGCACGCGGACAGTTTAAGGCCAAAGCCTCTGAGTTTATTTTTTTTCTCGGCCACTGGCCTTAACTTTGGAATTAAACAGGTATATGTTAAAAAGTCCATCCTGCGCTAGCATTTCCTCCAGGGAACAAACGAATCCGACTGCTACCATTGCAAAGATTCATTTCGCAATTTTAAATTAACTGCTTTCTCAGCATATTAAAACTAAGGGCAAATTTAAAGGCAGAAAATATGCTACACTTTTCTAAAACAGTTTGAAAACCCCGGTTTTTCTTTAACTCTTTTCTGCCCTAGGCAGCTGTTTCGATGTTCTATTAAAACTTTGACGGAAAGTTCGTTTGCACATCCATTCATAGTAGAACTCTTTGTCCACAATGAACTTCACTCAAAACACCCCGACGTCAAATTCTACATTTAAATCCAAGTTCATCATTCACGAAACGATCATCTGTTCAGTCGGTGGTATAACATATTTTAAATTATGTTACAGTCAAACTATTTTCCTTTAATGTTACTGCTTTTGAACCCAACATCCGTTGCAGCTCAACTGAGAGCAATTTCGTCAAATTTTGATCTTTTGACATGTCCGGTTTTTAATAAAGCACTTTGAATTTCTTCTGACATTTCCGCGAAGCAAACTGACGGCTCTTTAGTTTATAGCCTTGCGATCACGCCAGCTTTATTTGCTTTGAGATTGTGATAATATAACAGTGAAGAAACTCTTAAATGCGTTTGTGATATTTCGCAACTCGTTGGATCGTCATCTAAGAGGTGCATCTGATGTCTTTGTCAATGAATACTTCCAACTTCACTGGTGAATTCAGTGACACTTCCAGATCTCTCGCTCACACGGAGCTGCTAATAGTCGCTGTGTACAAGATGATTTTGTCTCCGCTAACAGTGTTCGGCAACGGTCTCTTAGTTTTAACAGGTTGTGTGGATCCGCTGAGAAGCTTCCGTACGCCATCGTCTTTGTTCCTGCTCTCAATGTCAGTAGCAAACGTTTTCACTGGAGCGATTGTAGCTCCGATTTTCGCAGCTGTGGAATACAACCGGTTCTTTGGACGAAACCATTTGCTAAATCTCGCTAAAGTGGGATCTTCATTGTCATTGCTTACTCTTAATATCTCCTTTGGAATGGTTTTCGCTTTAGCTGTCGATTGTTTCATCGCTGTTTTTCGACCAACAAAGTACAGAAGATGGATAACAATGCAACGAGCCAAGATCTTCGTGGCCATGGTTTCAATAATTGCATTCACGTTCTCTGTCCTTCCTCATGGTAACGTTCCTGTAGAGACTGTTTTAAAAGTGGATCTACATTTTAATTCAACATTGAACTCCACTCTGCTTGTAATGTCATATGTCTTGCTATGCATCGCTTTTCAAAACATGACCAAAAAATCGCTCGATCTTCGCGGCGGAGCTGGGAACACAAATGTCCGCCCTAGCACGAAAGAAGTTGACAAGATCTTCGCCCTCCAGAACAAATTTCGCAATGTGTTGTTCATCTTTGTCGTCTTCTCTACCGTCCCGGCAATTCTTTCAACAATTTCCTATCACTTGGAATTGTATTGCGAGCCATGTCAGAAATACAAGTCCATCGTTATTATCCAAAAGGTTTTTGTCAATTTGATGTTCATGAAATGTGCCTTGGATCCATTCGCGTTTGGCTGGAGGCTATCTCGACACAGACAGGCTCTTAAAAAGATTATTTTCTGTCAGCTTCGAACTGTAAGGCATATGAGCCCCACAGTTCAACCATATAGCCAGCTCCGGGAGACTAGATTTTAATAATGTTTCCACGCAGAGTCCATAGAAGGACTTCCTTCAAGTGCTAGTTTGCACAGCAATCATTTTGTTGAAACACTGCGGAAAAAGCCAATTATTCCTGCTAGAATTCGCCCGAATAGTGATCGATCGACACACGCCGCGCGCGTGTACTAAAACGTTCTGAGGTAATACACTTGGAATTCGAATGCGGCCTGTTTTTTAGAAATGGACTTGGATACGTCACATACATCCTTGAATAATCGTGAGTACTTCAGGTGTCCCTTGCGTTGCAGATGCTTCAAGGTTTCGATCTGGAGCCTCTCATTTGACTTAAACACTTCACGGTTACATGCATGTATGACTTGCGTACTCTTGAATTAGGCCTTTCCACAGATAAGCAGACATTTTGTTGGGATATTTAGAAGTTTCCGTAGATATTTAGAAAATGTTTTAAGACATTTAGAAAACTTAAAGATTTTTAGACATATTTACACTTTTTTGGCTCAGCTAGCCCTGCGTTTTCCTCGCTATTTTCTTGAAACAATAATCAGTTCTAAATATACCAGGAACGATCCAGTTCAGGGATTTTCCTCGAGCTCCTGAAAATCCATATCACTAAAAATGACGGATGCTGGTAACATTGAAGCGTCTGAATCTTCCTCCCCGACTCCTACTACTGCAAGAAAATTTTGAATCTTTTGGCCAGTAAGTAACCCAAAAAGCGGTTGAGGTCAGAGCCACTAGATCTTTTATTAACTTTGAAAATGAGATCAATCACCTAATGTGCTCCTCGATCGTACCCCCATACGGCAAACATGTAAATCACTTTTTTTTTATCTCAATCTTGTAATATAACTGGTGTTTCTACCGAGTTCAAATAAAGTGAGTGTAAGAATGTAATATATTTAATTCGCTTCGGGGTTGTGAAACTTTTTCGAAATGAATTAAGCTGACTTCCATGAAGTAGATTTCTCCTTGGGGCTAACTACTCTTGCTCTTGAAGCCGTCGGAGCGGCAGAAATAGGAAATACACTAATACTGTCTAAAGGCTGTAAGCGCGGAGCTCTGCTCGATTTTTGAATGGAGCGTATCAGACCACTCCAAAAAGGAGTAAGAAATTTTACATTGAGAATTGAAAATAAAAGATGATAACAATGTACCAATGTAGATGATAAGGAAACTACGTTTTTTTCTTTTTGAGAAAAGCTATCCTAATATCGTGTTCCGACAAATCTTCAGCTTTTCAATTGTAGTACCCTCGTTATTGCATTGCATCAAGCTGGGGGACTACTCTAAAGTTGACTAAACTAAAAGAGGCACATTTTTTCAGGCTGAAGGTACTTAACAGGGCTGGGATTAATTCATTACATTAATTTATCCAATCAACCTACAAACTTTAGAACTCAATTCCACTTGGTTATGTAAATTAAATCATGACTGAATCTATCAGGCTATTATGGGAGAGGATACTAAGTTTTTTAGTTCCTACAATCCTCACTTTCAAAGCAAGGCTATATGTGCAACCTTTGTTGTCAAAATGACACTTCATAACAAAGATTGGCCAATAGCCCTCATCTTGAAAATGAGGATTCAACTCCAAAATGGTCTATTGTATGCATATGCTAGTTATCTTGGTTTATTAATTGAGAGGAACAATATGGAAGACTATCTCTAACCATAATCACATATTAGCTCTACTAGTAGAAACTCAACAGACCCTATTCATAAATGGCTGCCAATTTAAAATTCTTTTGTATGGATTTAAATTATCCTAATTAACCTAGTTTGAGAGTAAAAATTCTTTTAAATTTATCAACTCAAAAACGAGGTTAGTTGGGCTAATTTTAATACTTACAAAAAAATTCTCAATTGGCAGCCATTTGTGAATAGGGTCTATAAGTGACCACATACTAATAATTTGTCAGCTTCCCATCGAAGCAGCTCAATTTCGTAAGCCACACATGTACACATTGCGGACCTATTTTTTTCATTTGTATTCAACGCCGGTGGTTGCCCGATTTTCACAGGCAAATCAAGAGCCTGTGGGATTCTCGTACTCAGCTCTCCCCGGCTAAGGTAACAGACGTGGAGACACCAAGTGTTTTAATTACGTTGGAGTTTTATATGGTCAATTATACCGTGCTCTACAAATATGGTAAACGTACGCGTAAATTTTAGGGGGCGTTTTTATTTTTACGTTATTATATCATTTTCTATATAGTGGGGCCAGGAACGTTTTTAACAAAACAATTTTTCTATTCGCGCTTGTTGGATATGAGATGATCATAGCCAACTCGGCGCTATGCACCTCGTTGGCTATGTATCACCTGAAACCTAACAAGCGCGAGTGGACTAATTGTGAAGTGGCCAGTATATGGGTAACAGATGGTAGATTTAGGAAAGAGCTATCCATCAGAATTTCTTGTAGTATGATCCATTACCTTCTGTGAAACAGAGGTACTCGGGATCGAAGAATTAAAATGTCATATCAAAAGAAAATCATTTTTTCTTGGTCACATTTAATAATATCGCATTCTACAACAGTTCCAGGCGTTTTGCTTTGTTCCCCAAATTATCTGGGGAGTCTCGCTTTAAACAAAAGTGAACTCAGAGGTGTCAGGGGTATTCATTAGTCATTATACAACCAGTCGGCATTACTGCTTGATTATGTCCTATTCATGGAAAATGAACTTAATTGACATAAAGCAATTCATTTCAGTCGTGACTGTTCTTGGTAAGTAACTGACTTTGTTATTGTTTGCATCGGGTGGGCTGCACAACATGGAACTAAGTTGTTTTCAGTTGTATTGCGAGCGGCCCAAGCAAGTACAAATAAAGTGGTCCACATTTTTGCTATCCAGACGGCGTAAAAGATGGAATGTAATGTAAATGTTAACGTAAATCTTATTTATAGTGGTCAGGCACTTAGCTATACAAGCACTAATTGTAAGTTTGGATTCTTAATAGTTTATGTTATATTTGAAATATTTGTTTATTTATTTACAGTATCCCCAATTAGCACATTAGCGCTAAATACATCGACACTTAAATAGAGTGATTATTATTATTATTATTATTATTATTATTATTATTAAGTTTAAAGTGCCTATGAAGTAAAAAGTAATTGCTGCTGATTTGAAAGGCTTTTCAAAGTAAAGAAGAATGCGGTTTTCCTTTTTGGAATAACTTTTTTCGTTTTAGAGATATTAACGTTTTTGTATTATAAGTGGTGACGTCATAGGTGGTTCCACTAAAACAGTTCAACACTCAATCAAGAATATCTCTAGAAATATTAGTGCAGTGTTCTTTAAACTTGGCACCAGAAATGTACATCACAAAAGAAACAAAATGACACCCGTTGTGCCGTCACCATGACAACAGTTATGCCGCTGGTCCTGTTTTAATTAAAACTAACATTACCAGATTTTATCTTAAACAAGGATCATCCACTCCCAACAATCTAATGGGGAGAGTTAAGGCAACATGGAAATCATGTGTGTTCCGAGCGAGGCCCTCTGTCCCTTTTCGAAGGGTTTGCAAATTGGCATATTTGGTTTTTCACAGAAAGAGACTGGAGCTAAAAGTGTTGCCATGGCAACAACACAGAAGGTGTCATTCTGTTTCTTTTGTAATGCACATTTGTGGTGCCACGTTTGAAGAACACTGCTCCAATATTTCTAGAGATATTCTTGATTCAGTGTTTTACTGTTCAAATGGAACCACCTATGACGTCATCACTTTACTCGTTTGCATAATACAAAAACGTAAATATCTCTAGAACGAAAAAAGATATTCCAAAAAGGGAAACACCATTCTTCTTTACTTTGAAAAGCCTTTCAAATAAACAGCAATTATTTTTTTACTTCATAGGCACTTTAACTAGTTTACAGGCATGCCACTGAAACAAAGGAAACAATGCGTATACAAGCGTATACAAACTGGAAATTTTAAGCAGCTTTCTTATGTCTAATCCTGATAATATAAACATATTGACCAAGCTTGTTCGATGCTGATGCAGAAATGTCGACCTCATTCTAGCCTGCAGTATAGGTGGATTAGCGGGTTCTAACGCGATACACGTGTGCGCGCGCGAGGCGCGAGACCGAGCACTGCGCGCGCGCGCACGTGTATCGCGTTAGAACCCGCTACCTGTACTGTAGGGTAACCTCATTCAGTTTTAGACCTATAATTGTAGGTCCGATATTTAGCAAACAGAATATTCTGTCAATACTCCTAAGTCTAGGCTTCACGCTTGGTTAACATGGGACTGCACAAACGCCTCGAAAGTCCGTTATGGCAGATTCACGAACTGACAACATAGTCATACAATTTAATGGTTACGGCAGAGTCAACTGCTATTTTTTTTGTCTCAAATTGAGTTCTTGAAGACAGTTGCTTAGTGACGCCGGAGAGTCGACAGCAAATTCAGCTTTCGCTGAAAATTTTATTATCGACAGACCACTTAACATCCTTGTTTGTTTTGTTGAAAAAAAGTATTGGTTGTAAATGAAAAAATTATTGGTTGTAACTGCAGCTGAAGGTGAACACAGCTAATATATATTGAGTGAAACGCGAAAGTCGGTCTTACAGCAATAAGGGAAAAGAAAAGGGACTGAGCAGTAGGAGCTCATGCGCTCACTGGCTGCCTAAAATCAATAAAATTCAGTAAGCTTTCGGTGTCCGTAGGAAGATTGTTGATCTATCGGGCGTCAATTTTGGGGTTGATGATTTGTTTAATAAAGAAAACTAAAACATTCAAATTTGATTGAGACGAAAAGCATGCTATCGAGATATTTTATCGGACGTTGTCCGTGCCAACCCTGAACACGAAGTTCCCTTTCGAATTATTGGGCTGTTTCTTTTTCTTTTTTGACAAGCCTCTCAGGGAAACTGAGTTTCAATAAGCTTTGATGTCTAAGTCGCGTTTTGGTCGCGCTAAAGCGAAAATTCAAATCCCCAGAAATATCGCTGAAATCGCATATTTGCCTCGCAACGGGCCACTTCCCCCCCTCCCCACCCCACACACGCACAAAAAAAGGAAACAAAAGTACAACACGCTGCTTCCGTCGGGTCGACATATAAATTTGTTCTAAAAGGAAGAAGTGTTCTAGCACTAGTTCATTCGTTTAATTTAGAAGCTTATAAAAATGCGCAGATCCATTCAGTCTTAAATAATGCGCAAAGACAAAGGTCTGAGGACAATGATGAGGTGTCGCTAGTATTCGTTTCCCAAGAAACAGCTCCAATAATTTTTCTTTTAATCGTCAAGGAAACAAACCAAACACTGTAAATTATAATGTGATTGCTTTGTTTGGACGCAATTTCGATCGTCAAAGTGAAACCAACGGATTAACGGCCGTTCCAAATTTCGGTTTTTGTTGGATTGGAAAAAGCACGCGGACTTGCTGTCGTACCAGTTTGCTCAGGGTGAGAGAGAAAGAGAGAACGAAAGAAAATATAATTTAATTTCAAAGAAGATGATTTGCATTGCGCCAAACAAATTAATTACCGTTGCAAGAATTCTTGGTAATTAACAAGGATTAACTTAGTAATTGACACTGCACTGTAAAAAAAAGGTATCATCCTCAACTTCAAAAAGAATAATTTAGTGAGATCTTTTGGGTTTATTGCTAACTTTTTTATTCTGTCAAGCTGTGATGTCTAATTTTGCCAAAAATCAAGGTTTTGAGGAAAAGGCCATCGATTTAACCTACTCCAGCGAAAATAAGTACCGAAAACGCCGACGCCGGGTCCGAAATAAGACAAGCAAGAGGGTTTTATCTTTTTTATTTGGTAAAATTGTTGGACCTTCGAGCGATACCTTTCTTACTCGGAATAACGACCAAAAAAATCTAATTCTAGTGAATTCTACTGACACAACTTAATATAACACTGTTTGACCGCGATCGCTTAAAATTGCTTCTTCGAAGTCCCGTGTAATGGCTCCATACAGATAATTGAGAAGACACAAATGAGCAAGTTTTGCTATAAAACCGGAAAGTTGAGAACTTATCAAACATGCGAAATTCGTTCTTCAGTTCACGAATTACACTTTTTCAGTTAACGAATGGAAAGGGCTTCTGGAATAAATTTAAAGTGTTAAAATTAAGTGTACCAGAGTCCTTGATCGACTTTGTTATCGAAACAATAGAGCTGTATTTTGTTTCTCGTTACTTGGTTACGGAGAAGTTCATAAAATCCATGGATTCAGTGTGATTCAACTATTTACTAAAAGGTTTTCGCTGCGGATTAATTATAAAACCGGCAAGAGTTTAGAAATCTTTTCCGTTAAGTATTACAGAAGACTTTCTGCAGTAATCATGGTGTCCAACTCTGGAAACAGGGAAGCTACATTCATACAATTCCTGGGCGTAACAGGTGAGCGATTGGAATAGGAATAAAACTTTGAGCCAAAATGGGCGGAACCCGTGAAATTAACGTTGGTCAGAACTGATTTAACTCAAGGAAGTACAAGATATAAAAAAAACATGTGGTTTCCTGGAAAATGATAACCGAAGTTTCATTCTGGCGTCCATGTTTTAGTGATATTTGTTTGTGTTTCTGAATTCTAATCGAACAGAAATCTCGAGAAGTCGGTCTCGCTTATTCAAGAACCAGGAATTAAGGCGACGAAACAGCCAACATCCTTGTAGAACAAATAATTATTACTTTGAGACTGTGTAATAGAGGAGCAAAGAGCATGTTGCTTGGGTAATTGTGTTTCTTGTCTGTTTTGACGGTGAAATCTTTTTCGAAAGCTCGTTGTCAATCGTCACGTAGCAACAAGCATATGTGTAAGCAAATAACGCTACTAGTGCAAATATACAATTATAAAGAAGTTAATTGGAGAAGGACAAGAAGTTGGCATTTCCAATAAGATAATCGTCTTTAATCTTTTATTAGTCTCGCTTTTAACTTAACCTTTCCCTCGCTAGCATTTGAAACGTGTTCCTCATCAGACCATTATGTAAACTACTGCATCGTGTCAGTGAATACACGTGTGTTTTATTGAGGGGTGTATGCGTGATAAAAATTCTCTGCCTTCGCTCCAGGATTTTACTTTGATGTTTCAGTGCAAGACCTGTGTCGAAACATAGAGTTTCTGACAACAGATACACTGACTACACGTCAGTCTTGTAACAGCGGTTCGGAACGATGTGACTATCAAACGGGGTTTTTAAAGCAGTAGACCACAAGTTCTTATGGTTTATAGGCTGATAAACCAAGCGGGATGTTGGAAGAACGCGAGAGGAATTCGTAAATCACTAGCCGCAGGCGAGTAATTTACGGATTCTTCGAGTGTTCTGCCACCATCCCAAGTGGTTTATCATTCCTCTAAACCATAGAAACTTGCGGTCTATTGCTTTTATATAATTCAGAAGACACGCGAACTTTCCATGAGTTTGCTGGCACAATAAACCATAGCTGATCGACCAATCAGAGCGCGCGCATTCATTTGATTATTATATAAACAATTACAATCCGTATTCTGTTTCTCAGCCATGGTCTAACATATCCTAATCTCATTGCAGTTCTGGTGCTGTTTGCTGGCAAAGGAAGTTGCGACTCAAGTAAGTGCTTTGAAACTTAGTGAGCGTCAATGTTTTTATACATTATGGCAGTTACTTGTTCGAACTAATCTTTTTGTGAATCCACTGGGCTATCGCCACAGTATATCGCCTCGTGGATCCACAGTTACTTTGACAATGTTATGACGAAATTCATGATCAATAACGTGACAGACGCATGAAAAACTGACGTCAATTTGTTAAATTAATAGGGAGACTGCTAGGGGTTTTATGAGCCTTGTATTTACCTAGACCAGACCTAGACGAATTATACGGCCGAGAGATATAGTGGGTCTGTGTAACGTTTTCCGTATGTTATAGACGATAACGTTTTCTCTACAGTTTGCCCTGATGGTATTACAAACCTGACTGGTTCAAGTGGTGTCATAACACATTATGATTATGGTGTAAACGAAACAAAATGCTGGAGGATTGTAGTTCCAGACGCTTACGTCTCAATCGGTTGGACTTATGGCTTGTAAGTTTTTTTCGCGTCTTTGAGGAGGGAATTGCTGAAGCGTTCGTATCAAGAGAAGATGAAGGGAGGGTGGATCCTCTATGCAGGCCTTCTTCTAAGCAATCCCCCTCAATTTATTTTTAGACTAAAAGCCAACTCCCGGCTTTAGAAATTTCAGGAGTGTCTAGAAATTGGCAATCCTGTGACACAAATTTTGCCGGCTTCAGCTACTTGGCCATAGACAGTGCAAGCGGCTTTACGCGCATTTAATCCTCCACGAAAACATCCACGCAACGCGCGTGATAACATTATGCGCGCAAGGATTGGATTCGATGACTTTGGGAATAAGGCTTATCTCTAACCCTCAACTTCTCCTGTTTGTACTGAAGCGCTTCTTTCTACATGTAGCTTAAGATATTTCAACATGAGGAATAGGATTCGATAGCGATGATGAATTCACGAGCAGCGATTTTACATGTCATTGTAATTTTTACAAAAAAATTTTTAATTTGAAATTGAAGCCTCTCGGGAGGGTCACACAGAATTTGGTCATTTCACGTTGTTGTTGTGCAGAGGATGGCGAAGAAATGTACAAAGAATTATAGCGCACCTGCACAGCTATTTTTTTTGCTCATTAAAACTGTTTCAGTGGTGACGTAAGATGTAAAACATCTTTTTTCCGCTAGCTTTATTAGGGCCTGTTTACAAGGAGAGAGGGTTACCCTAGCAAGCGGGTTACCCTGGCACTCACACATTTCCTCCTTTTTTCCTCGTCGTGTTTATAAAGCAGCCAGGGTTACCAGCGTAGGCGGGTTACCCTATCTGTGTGCTAGGGTTACCCTGGCAGGGTAAACCTAGTACGCAAATCTCTAAACTTGCTTAAGCTAAATATGTAACGCCAGCGTTCAATTTATATTCCAATTGAAACTACGAAAAATTTGTCGCCGTCGTTCGCGTTCTTCAAAATACGCAGAACTTAGTCATGCTTAGTTGTTATTTTGCAGAGGACGGCAAAAAAATAACGCACGTGCACAGCTATTGTTCTACTTTACATTAAACCTTTTGTTTGGTGGCGTCCTCGTTGCCGTTGTCGTCGTGGTTTGCTTAACTTTTAATAGGAACATAAATTCTGTGTTTTGCAGTGTTTTCTCGCCTGACTAACAAAAGAAGCTAAACGTATTCTTTAATTTGTGCCCCAGGTTCGATATCGAAATGTGCAAAAATTGTGAATGTGACTACATCCAGTCTTCAACCAGTTACGGCTCCCTGCAGTATGGATCGAAAGACTGTGGTCATTGGACCGCGAATTTCTTAGATTATCTAATTCAAGTGGGGAGCTCAAAGTCCGCTGGCGAGAGTTCAACGTCTATAAATGTACGTTTTGTGTCCGATGATACTGTCCATGGAAAAGGATTCAACCTCAGCTATGTCGCTGGTTCCTCTGATGGTAAGTCTGCATACGAGCTAAGTAGCCCATCAGGCTGGCGCTTTACCATGCAATCAGCCTGATATACATTGATGTGTTGTCATCATATTTATAAATGGCAAAAATAAAACAAGCAACGAAAAAAGAAACAGGGCGTTCTTTTGTAAAAATGAGCACCTGATCGCAGGTTATCCGGCGCTTATCTCCGGTTTCTGCAGCATAAAGTGATTAGAAGTATTTCTACTCCCCCCTGGATAGGATGCTAGTCCATCGCAGGGTTACCCCCAGCATTAAATTAGCCGGTACCCATTTATACACCAGGGTGGAGAGAGGCATTGTGAGCTAGAGTTAAGAGTCTTTCCCATGAACACAGCACTATATATGTCCCCAGCCAGGGCTCGAACCCGGTCCGATTGATCCGGGGACCTAGCGCACTAACCGAGAGGCCACCGCGTCGCCACAAATGCGCAAGTTGACGCAATCGAATTTAACCTTGGCTGGGAGCTATGTCAAGGTTATTAGGGATAGCACCTGTCGCCTGTGGTGTCTGGCTTTGTGTGAGTTTTATTTCACAGAGCTTGGCTATGTCAGTTTGGCGCCAGGCACGGTTTTTAGCCGCGACCAGCTGCTTTTCCTCTGCTAGATGGTGCTCAAGGGAGAGCAACCTTAAGGTTACGAATCTGATCAGGAGCCCATGGGCTTCTGGATAGTTGAAAGCACTTGCTCGATTTTTTCCCGTGGCTTCCCTTGCCCGATTTTTTTTCCAGCAGTTTCTGCTGTGAGGGATTTTTTTTTATCACTGCCAAGCCCCTCCCACCTCAAAATATAATGGCCCACTTAAAAAAAGAAAAAAAAAAAAGAAAAAAAAAAAACGCGCCACCTTTGTCATCTAATCAGTATTAAATTCAGAATCAATCTTGTCATACTCTCACGTTTTTTCCTCCTCTCGCTTCTCTTCGGCTACATGTGTTTACCTCTAGTTTTGATTGAATTCTCTGGATTGTCTCTTTCCTTTGAGATTAGCCAGAGTGATTACTTTCGGTTTAGAGCGGTTTTCAACTGAGTGTCATAAAACAAAACCAAACCAAAAAGTTACCACTTAGAGACTGCTCAGCCAATCTCAGACCGTAGTAAAACCAAACCCAAAATCAAAACCAAAGTGACTGCCTATTTACTTTCGACACTTGATTGAAAACCACTCCAGTTCTACGACATACAATTGAAGACTGCTCTTTTGGATATGTAACAAGACAAACAATTTCCCAACATACACAGATATTCTCCCTTTCCATCGAGTACTTATCAACCTATTTTACTGCGTGCATAGGAGGGGGAAAGTCCTACCTGAATGCAACTGAGGAAGAAACCATCGAGTTTGGAACACCAAAAGTTAGCATCGAAAAATATCCTGAAAGCTTTGAGTATCAGTGGTTTTTGTCTGTCCCCAAAGGACGGCAGGTACAGATAGACTTCGACATGTTCGAATTGGAACAGAGTGACAAGTGCCAGAACGATTACATTGAGGTTCGAGAAGCTTCCTTTTCAGGTGGTAATCCTAAACAATTTATCGGACACTACGGTCCAATTCTTGTTGAACCTCGGTGTACAAACCCGGGAACCGTACAGAGCAAAGGGAATATGGTGTGGGTGCATTTCAAGAGCAACAGCAACTCAACCACTGTCTACAAGGGGTTCAAGGCTTCCTTTAAAGCAGGTTTGTGTCTTCCCGTTCAATGTAGTAAGAAATATCCACTATCGTACATACAGCTGTAACTAAAAACTACCCTAAGGGCCTGGTTCAATGGAGTAATGTTGTAAGAGTCAATATCAGTTCTACTAGCTCGGTCAATAAACTGGTTTATAGAGTGTTTTCATTTGACGTCATGGCAGCCATATTGGTATACCAAAATAATGAAAGGGCGGCCATGTTGGGTCCGAAATCAATCCTGTGGGAGTTGAACTCCTTACTGTTTGTTGCAATAAGATTGCATGGCTGCTGGCCACGTGAGTGATAACGCTCTAATATATCATATACAGGACATCATTTTCTTTCGGGGTACATATTATACATAGGGAAATCCCGAGCGTGCGAGATGAGGTTTTTGTGCGCTCTGGGATAGCCAATCACAGCGTAGGATTTAGTTCATCTTGCTCGCTGGTCAAGCTAACCATAGGATAAACGTTCTAATGAATGATCTGCGTGTTTTTTTTTTTCACAGGTCAAAAAAGATTACTCATCAGTAATCCATTGACACTTCTGTTGCTATCAGCTTTGGTCATGGCTACATCAAAGAACAGTGTGCTTTGATACTATTAAGTGTGTACAAATCAGCCACCTTAGAAACCTGGGGCGAGTCTCATTTCGCAGTGCCTTTTGGGACCGATATTGGTGACATTATGCCTTCTCATCCATTGTTTTGTCTCCAGCGACGCCTCCCGGGGGTGCTTTGTAAATCATTGGGTAGGGGTGCGCCGCCGGTACACTGAAACTAGACCACGATCATCTTGATTTTGCAACCCTATTCTAGACTAGGCACCAAAAACCCCTACCCTATCCCAGACTAGCTATTATTCGTGCAGAAACTTTATCGCTATCGTAGTCCAACATACGCTAACTAAACCAATATCTTACAAAGTAATTTTCGAGTTTCAATTTCTATTATAAAACCTCAGGTAAAGAACCCTGTTCTAGACTAAATGTTTTATACACTGGCCAATTTTCCTGTAATTTATACCCTATTCTACACCAAAACGGTCTGATTTCCATACCCTACCCCAAACTAAACGGCCTGAAAACCATGCCCTTCACAGCGTGTAAGTTGGGAGTACCCTCCCCCCTCCCCCCCCCCCCGCCTATGCGACGGTCCACAAGGGATTACGAGATCTTAATCGTCCCGTATGGTTTCTTGTTTCTGAAGTGTGGTGAATCATGTCTTCAGGCACTCAGTTATAAATGTGTGGACAGTACTATTGCCTTGGACTATTGGACATTAACGTTTGACATTCTGCCTGCAAAGCTTCGTTACTTAAATAACCAAATATACAAAATTTACATTAATAATTACTTTCATGTATGATAACCGCCTATTTTCAGCACCTTTCTTGTATACATGTCACATTACAATTAAACCATTCTTTCAATAACAATTTAGAAATAAATGTGATAAATATCCCTTAGATATATAGCGTGTTGCCCTTCTTCGCACAATATTTGAATCCAGAAAAAAAAGCTCGCCATCTAATTTTCTTTTTCAACCTTTTGCGATTCCTCAGTTTCCGTTGCAACATAGAAGGAAAATAAAAAAGCAAAGATAGCTGTACAGTGAAACCGGTTTTAAGCGGACACCCTCTTTTAAGTGGACACCAGCTTGAGTCCCTAAATTTTCTTCCTACATTTGCAGCAAAATAAACCTGCATTCAGCGAACACCTCTGTTAAGCGGACGCGGACGCCAATTAAGCCATTTTAATTAGGTAACAGTCCTAAGAAAATACGCGCGCTGATTGGTTAAAAACCATGTTTCTATTTAACAATTAGACCCGTGGCCCTTGAGGGCGAAGGGTCTAATTGTTTTAGTATCACCAAACTAGGCGGACAGAAAAGGTAATAATCGATAATAATAAAGTTAGCAAATGCAAGTTGAAGAAATATTTATTTGGGAATAAAACGAAAGAAAGCGTCACGCTCGATGGCGCCAATTTCGCTACTCGATGACTATTACTAATAGTCCCCTAGTAGCGTAACCAATAAAAATGCAGGATATGCATTAGTCCACTAGTTGGGTTATACTAAAACTCGATAGAAACACAGAACTAGCACGAGCTGTTGACGTAATGATGGCGCGGGTAAAGAGAATTTATATTTTGATAATCAGAGTTAATAAGTTGTTTTCCTTTTCTTCGTCGCGGTGTTTTCTAAAAGAAATAGAAAACATGTTCTCCGTGTTTCTATCGCGTTATAGAAACTCTTGTGAAAGTTTGGGAGAACTCGAAAAAGCTGTGGAAACACTCACCTGCGGCTCGTGTTCCCACAGCATTTCTCGTTCTCCCAAACTTCCACTCGTGTTTCTATAACTCGATAGAAACACGGTACATGTTTTCTATTTCTTAATTGTCGCACAAAACCTGCAGTAAGCGGACACTTAAGGGCATTTACCTCTAAGAGTTCAGCGGAGACTCCTTTAACATTGTTCAGCGATGTCGTTTTAAAGCTAAGTGATTATTCCAGATTGATACATTAACTGATTGGACATTGTGCTTTGAGCAGTCTTTGATCTCACACTGTGTTACACTATGTTACAAAAGGGTTAATAATTAACTTTTATTGCACAACATATTAGAACCTTTTTTGAGCGGACACCCTGTATTAAGCGGACACTAATGGGGGTCCCAACCGTGTCCGCTTAATACAGGTTTCACTGTATTTCAGAGAGTTGTGTCCGGTACACGCCATAATTTTGTCTTGCAAGTGTTCAATGAAATTAACTTGTTCCGTTTTGGTTGGTCTCCAGGCGCCGTTGCCCTTGGTTACCGAAGGCCGGGTAAGGAAGAAGGGCAGGGCTTGATAAGAGAGAGACGAAATTGGAACGCCTGGCAGATCTTGTTTTCAAATCACCAAAATGTTCTCTCTATTTTTCAGGAGGCTGTATTACTTTGGATACGATTTTGTTTTCAGGGTATTTTTGTACGCGACTTGAAAAGCCACATAACAACTAACGTAATACCACAGATTAAAAACTGAACTAACCATTTCTTTTGAAAATTAATTGAACAGCGTTTTCTACATGAGCCTCTGACTCTAATATGGAACGCAACCTCGTCCAACGTGTTCACATTGATAAACTTGTTGCTTGATTGAACACACAAACACCGTACATCCCGTCCCTTCCCCCCCGCCCCCGAAAAGTTTATGTAACACAGGTCAGTTATTGCATTTTCCGAACATGAATAATTTAATAAAGCTTGTGACTTATGTTATCTCAACTTGCGTGGTATTAAGATAGCACGAGCTATCTTTCCTATGGCAAAATCTCAAGGACTTGGCCAAATCTTATCCATTTGCAGAACCAAATTATCCGTGAAGTGGCAGCTCATTATTGACTCGTGCATTAACAATAGGCCATTTCCGAGTTACCTTGAGCCTCTTTCTCAAAGCGAGTCTTGGTACCCATCCTTTCAAATGAAAATGAGATTTCATTCACATGCAAGTCACATGCAAGTTAAACTCATTTTCATATGAATTATTGTGCACCAAGCCTTGCTTTGATGGAGAGGCTTAGGCCACCTCGGAAATGGGCTATTTAATTTACGCATTTAATTTTGGTCTCCAACAGGTTTAAGAATTGGAGAGCCGAGAGGCACCCCCTCCCCTCCCAAAGCCACCCTCAAAAAATCCAAGGATTACCCAGGCCCGCTCTATTCCGATTAATGATCACCATGGGCCGGCGTCGAAAAAGGGAACATCACGCTTGATCAAAGAAAACAAACCATCACATCAAAAGAGAACTTTATATATTCAAACGTCACACTTAACTAGCTTGTTGGAAACGATCTAACTGCCGACTGAACCTGTCATTTGAAATTTCGGAGCTGTGGGAACACATAATTAAACACAGGCACTATCGAAATTTTTTTGTTTTTAAAAATGTTATTGTTGTAAATTTACGGCAAGTGTGGAGAAAATTACCGTCTAAGTTTTTAAAAAGCTAAAACGTTCGCGTTATAGTTAAAAACTTGGAACGCACTCGAAGCTAAACGAAGAATTCAGATTTTAGAACAAACCGTCCACAGAAGCAATCATGAACAAAGCTGAAAGGAAACGAAGTGCCATGGGATTGCTGACTGACAATCTTCCCTGACCTGAAAACACAACAATTCATCAATTAAAAGCATCATTAAAAACAGCCAAAAGAGTGATTGCATAGGAAGCTACTGAGTGAGTTGTCCAACATAAAAAGAACACTCAACCTTTTGCTATGAATCTCAAGGATAATAATGACCCGTTCAAATGTCCAAATGTTGTTGTTTATAGTGGCCAAGGCGCTTGGCTACACTTAGCTAGTTCACAGGCATGCCACCCAACTGGTGGGGGAAGACCAGTTGGCTATTTACAAACATGACCGAGGGGACTTGAACTAGGGTCTACTGAGAAACAACTCCTGTCACGCTGCCTCCTGTACTGTATGACACTCTGGGTTATCACGCACCTGCTTTAAATGAGGCTTTGAATCCTTTGTAGACAGTGGTAGAGTTGTAGTCACTCTCGAAGTGCACCCAAACCATGTTCCCAGTGCTCTGTATGGTGTTCGGCTTTGTATTACCGCACAGGCGTCCGGTCAGGATCGGACCACGGTATCCTTCTAGATCTCTTGGGTCTCTCTTATCAATGGCGGCTTCACGGAACTCAACGTAGTCGTTTTTGCAGTTCTCACTCTCCTCCAGTTGGAAAATGCCGAAGTCTATCTGGACCTGTCGCCCTTCAGGGACAATTAAAAACCACTCGTACTCGGAACCAGAGCGATAGTTTTGAATGTCAGCTTTTGGTGTCCCAAACTCAATGGTTTCATCTTCAGTTGCATTCAGGTAGGACGTGCTCCCTCCTGTGTATGGAGTGGAACAGTCGATTATTACTTATTAGTTTAAATCTACTAGCGTTCAATCACGAATGCCGTTCTCTGATTGCCTACGTTACTCACTATCTATTCTGCGATAGATAGTGCATGAGTAGCGTAGCGTAAGTAGCGCATGAGTAGAGTAGCGTAACAAAATGACGGCCGCTGCTTGGTGTTTTCAACGTGTCTGTCAAGAGGATTTTAATTTTTTTACGACTAGTAGATTTATGCTAAAAAAAATTAGATCATTCGCTCTCGATTTCTATGCGTGACAGTTGACTCGGGCTGCACCCTCGTCAACTATCACGCGATAGAAATCTCGAGCTCATAATCTAATTGTTGTGAAGATGAATTGATCAACATGACACGAGCGTGGCACAAAGAAAAAGCTCTGAGTCCCCGACAGGAATCGAACCCATGACCTCCCGAACATCGGGCGGGCGCTCTATCCACTGAGCTACGAGAACTCTTGGAGAGCAAGGTCATTTAACTGAGTTCATATATGACAGGTGTCCTGCATACTGCTAGGTTCAACACTATCGAAGTCATCGTGAGTAGTGATAAGGTAATAGAGATGGTGAATTTTAAGCTCGGTAATGAAATGTGACGATGAATTAATCAACATGACACGAGCGTGGGACAAAGAAAAAATTCTGAGTCCCCGACAGGAATCGAACCCATGACCTCCCGAACATCGGGCGGGCGCTCTATCCACTGAGCTACGAGAACTCATGGAGAGCAAGGTCATTTAACTGAGTTCATATATGACAGGTGTCCTGCATACTGCTAGGATCGACACTATCGAAGTCATCGTGAGTAGTGATAAGTTAATAAAGATGGTGAATTCTTTTTTTTTTTTTTGTATGCAGGACACCTGTCACATATGAACTCAGTTAAATGACCTTGCTCTCCATGAGTTCTCGTAGCTCAGTGGATAGAGCGCCCGCCCGGTGTTCGGGAGGTCATGGGTTCGATTCCTGTCGGGGACTCAGAATTTTTTCTTTGTCCCACGCTCGTGTCATGTTAATTAATTCATCTTCACATTTCATTACCGAGCTTAAAATTCACCATCTGTATTAACTTATCAATCTAATTGTTTATTAGAAAATAGCCCAAAGAAAATACGCCCGCTGATTGGTTAAAAATCGTTTTTCTAAAAACTCGATAGAAACACGTTATTTAATTAATCTAGTTATATGCATAAGCGATTAATGGACCGCCTAGATTAGCACTTGCTATCCGTGGGCCAAATAACATGTAATTTAGAAATGAAGGAAAATAAAGATTATTGTTGTTGGTTTTTTTTTCTTTTTTTTTCTCTGAATATCTTTTGTATTTCTTACATGAAAAATGCAAATGACCGCGTTTTATCAAGAGAGGAGGAAGAGTAAGTTATTTTAAATCACTTCCGCCTTCAGTAATCATAGGATGGTCTTGAAGTAGCCAATCATATGACATGAATTTCAATCACGTGGACGGCTCAAGCAGCTTTACATTCATCCTCATTCTCCACGAAAACATCTGTTTATGTAACGTGCTGGAGGCCTGGATCCATATCTATAGATTACGTTGGCAATGAAACCAATATAGGGGATTAGTATAAATCTACTAGAGTTCTATCACTGGCTACACTACTCACCATCTACTCTTTGCGTTTTTGAGGTGTCTGTGAAGAGCATTTAGATCAAGTTTTGAACGACTAGTAGATTTATTAAAAAACAATTAGATTGTTCGCTCTCGATTTCTATGCTTAATAGTTGACTCGGGCTGCGCGATTGAAACCTCGAGCTCATAATCTAATTGTTAATTAGCTCTCGTCAGCTTAGTTCTCAACAAAACTTACCAGTATAGGACTGAGCAATAAACGTCAAGTTAAATCCCTTGTGATGAACGGTTTCATCCGATGCAAAACGAATGTATGCCGTCGTACTACTTGACCAGCCATCCTTTGGATCTCCCACAAGACGTTGATACTCCAAATAGCCGTCGCTGAATCGCCCACAACCTCCACCATACTTCAAACCATCGTAAGATGAAGAAATCCTCAGCGAGTCGCACTCACAAGATTCACATTTTTCGATGTCATACCTGGGGACATAGATGAGTCGAGTTATTTAGTAGCTGTAATTCGACTGAAATTGGTGTTTAGTGCTCCCTAATTGATATTTTAAACGCTGGCCTTATAGGCTTTATTTTTAATAAAAACTGGATCATTGGATAATGCAATTCGAGGGATTTCATTGGCTTAACCATCATGAGTTATCAACAATTGTACCATGCTCTACAAATATGGTAAGCGTACGCGTGATGTTTTGGGCGTTCTTATTTTTGTGTGGTTTTCTATATTTTGGGGGCGTTTTTAATAAAACAAAATTATTCCCTCGCGCTTGTCGGATATGAGATGATTACAGCCAACTCATACCCAACGCAAGCTCGTGGAACAATTGTTAAATAGTCCGTCGAGTGTGACACAAACGAAAACGCGCGAAAGGTAACTAGCTGTGCGAGAACGAGAAAGAGGCTTGCTGGTAGTGTACTCAAACTGAGGCGGGAATGTTTTGCTGGTAGGCTTTACGCCGTCCCTTTTAAAGTTCAGCCAGTATACCTGAACTCTATCGAGATACCGCGAAGCAGTGTCAGGGATAAACTTCAATATATATGCAAGTTGAGGGGGGGGGGGGGGTGGAGGTAGGGGAGCAAACGGGTCTCCAACACTCGAGCCCAATGTTTTCGCGCCCATACCCAACAATGTGTCTCCGTTTTTGCTTCAATAAAGGTACATGCAGAAAAGAACAACATGGACTAGCTTGCCTGCTAAAAGTCCAATATATGCGGCGATAAGTCTCGGGAACTTCAATCCTCCAACATTTTGTCTCGTTGATACCATAAGTACCTGACTCGGGATACGCGATAACGCCTTTCGAGGCTGTGATGTTTGTAATGCCATCAGGGCATACTGTTGAAAACAGAAAAAAAAAAAAAGCAAACATATATATCTACAGGAGCCATAATCGGGGACGGAGACCGTAAGCGCGCGCCATTTCAAGTATTGGGGTTGTCCCCATGATATGGGACAATAATTCTATTTTTAGAACAGATTGCGCCATCACCTGTGGCACACGCGCGTACATGCTGCGAGGATTTTTGCGGATATCGCGCGGGGGAAATGGCGTCCGAAATTCCCGAAATGTTTCATATTTTTGCCCCACAACTCAACGCGTTTACGTCTGTTGGAATTTTGCTTAAGTATTTTCGTCGTAAGCTGCTCCAGTTTGAGTGAAGTAAGACTGTGTCGAATTTAGGTATGTTCCGCTGTAAGCTTATATATATCGCTGACCAAGTTGTGTTCCGACTGATGCTTCTTTTACATGAGCTGTACATTACTCCACTTTAAATTTCACATATGTTGAAGATTAACAGCTTTTCCATTACACAGCAAAAAACTAGCTGGATATATTTAGATATAGCAGAGCTTCAGGACTTCATAGTTTCCTAGCTCCTCTTGCCACACGCTTGCGAGGAATTTGTCAGTCTATCGCGACCGAAAAGTAAGACAAAATAATTGCTAGTTTGAGTTTCGCTTGAATTGTAAGCAATGCTTGATGTTTCATCAAGACTTAATAACTTTACGTCCGTAGATACTGCTCAGTTTTATTCGTGTAAAAATCCAGTAAATTCTCTGTTGTCGATGAATGAGAGCGCCCGCCGATGCGTGTTTTGTACAGTCAGTAAACATGACAAATTGTACTTGCGCCGCACTTTCGTGTGAAAGCGTACATCGAACTCAAACAATAGCTCTATAGTTTTTAAATATGTTTAAGATTGATAAATGTTTGAGAACATATTAAAAGCTAAGCTGAAAATATGTAAATAAAGCAGAAACAATCAGCAAAGTTACGATGACGCTTTCTTTAATCAACTTGGAATAACGATTTCGATTTTGATGATCGAGTTATCAAAACTCCTTGCCTATTTTCATTTTCGCAGTGTAAAACTTCACTATGCTTATGTTGAACAAACACACATGATGTTAGTAGCCTTTTTTGCATTCGTGAAATTTGTTGCAGCATCTCAGCACAAAAGATAACGAAAGAAATCTTTGTCGAGATTTGTTGACAATTGAAAACACCGACTCGGACTTGAAAGTGCACGAGCTGCATGCACTATGCAAATGAGCTAATTGTACGCGTCAGACTTTCCTTTCAAAAACTTTTGCAAACTCACCAAACAAGCAGAGACAATAAGAAACCATCAAAACAGGTTTTAGTTATGATTAAACATTGTCTGAGAAACTTACAAATTAACTCGATACCAGAGTAGAGAGTTTTCTTGCTATATTCTTAAGCATACGCGTAAGCTTACAACTAGCGTGAGCAGATCTTATTATTCATTCCCAGCGCGAGATTGAAGTCTTGTTTTCGACCCTGAAAAACCCACTTTTTCCGTTAGCTCAGAGCATAGAACTACTTATAAGCGCCCTGGTTCGTATTCCCTGCCTTATTCCCTGCCGTCGCTGTGAAAAATACGCAAGAGAATCTCTCAACTCTCACCATTTGATCACGCAACGTGACAACATCCACGCGAGAGCCCCTGACATGTGCGTGAATAAAAGCACGAGTTTGATACTTTCATTTTCAATGTATTGTCCCACTAACCCAAGAAACGCACAGTTTGTTGTGTTGTGAAATGGATTCCTAATGATTTCATACCCATCTTTTTGATCCAATATAACCGTGACAGTGCTCGACTCGGCGGTTTCTAGCGGAGGACGCACTTCACCTCTCTTTGAGAACTTCTGGTTACTTGAAAGAACGAGAAAATTGTGAAAATGACTTCCTGTTATGGACGTGAAAAAACGAAAAACGATCCGTCTCCCCGGAAAAGCTTGTCAGTAAGTCTTTTTTGGTAGGAGCGTCTAAATTTCGGCTCTACCATCTTAGCTTATTGTGCTATTTGGGCCCGAAATTAAACCGTGACATTCTTCAGACGTTTACCATTTCGGGCATTTAATTTACATTTCAGCTAATCAGTGCATATGCGACCAGGCGTGACTCCTCAAAGCGCAGACAACCCAGAAGATGTCTAACAATGAACCATGCAGCGAGGCAAACTCATCGTCAGTTTATGTTCAGAGACTTCAGTCTAACGGTGCGATGACCAAATGCCGTTCCTTCAAAACTGAGTTGTTAAAATAAGCTTCCTCAACCTTATAACTCTCCATTGGGATATGTCTAAGATCCTGTGTTTCGCAAAATGTGCAACCTTAATTTTGTGCCCACGGACACATACGCGAGCCCCAAATCAAACATTGCATAGGGTGCCTTTAATTAATTATGCCAAACCGACTGGGATCAGCCTAGATAGTCAAACGGTTCCCACTTCACCCTGTCCATTGTTTTCTCGGTAGCTGTTATCCGAACCATTGGCATTGCTTAACCGGAAAATGTCGTTACATTTTGCTTGGGTATTCCCACTGATCTCTGACCGGTCGGTTTGGCATAATGGAAAGCAAAATGGTAAGAGCCATTCCTCTTGGCTGGCCCCAAAATCAAGCATTGCATAGGGTGCCAACCAAGACGAGTAGCTCTTACCATGCATTTTTTTATGCCTCTTCCGAATTCTCTACATAAGTGAAGAGAAGTAGGGCAATGAACCGATTTGTCAACAATGGAACGGCGAATTTCGGTCTGAATATTCCGACCGAAATAAGTGGACCACTTCCAGAGGTGATCCCAAATATTCCTGTCGGACGGAAACAGAAACGGACCTTTACATTTGACTTCCGACCGGAATTTCCGGAATCTTTGGCATAATGGAAAGCACCTCCTGTGTTTCGCGAAAAATGTGCAATGTTTAATTTGTGAGCCCCGAATTAAATATTGCATATTTTCCGCGTAATACAGGATTTTGATCATATCCTACACGTACTACTTTGTAGGTGTTGTGGTTGTTCAGCACCACAGCTGACACGTGATTTGAACTTTGAATACATTTCCGCTATAGCCGGGCTGACTGTAGATCACTGAATAAGTAAGTTCCTTTCACCATCTTGTTCAAACTCCCAACCAAGCTTTTATATCAGTGAATTTTAAAAGTTGTCACGAAGTCTGACTGAAGTCGTCTAGTGTTTCGCTGTTTGATTCATCGGATACAATCAAACAAGTTGACAAGGTCTGCCGCAATTGTGGCTGTGTGCTACCTTATCCTCTACTCCCTTTCAGATTGTCTTCTACACTTAACAACACTTTTCGAATAGATCTAAATCCCAAGAAGTCTCGCATTCAATTTCTATCGATATCCGATATTTGTCGATAACGTGAGTTTCGCAATTATTATGTTTAGCCATGATCAGTTAATCCCAATGTCACGACAACCTCACGTGCTTTCGATGAAACAGCTTCCGAAAATGCAAAACTGCAAATGTTAAGAAACATCTTTTGACGAACATTATAAGGACTGAAAGTGAAGAATGATCATCGCAGTAAATTTTCCAATTTAAGCAATTGGAAAGAAGAAGCCTGAAAAAAGCCCTGACCTTTTCAGGCTTCTTCTTTCCAATTGCTTAAATTGGAAAATTTACTGCGATGATCATTTTTCACTTTCATCTACTACCGCAGTTCAATATGAATTATTTCATATATACTTCACATCATTTCACTCCTCACGGGAAGATATGAACTCAATTAATTGACCTCGCTCCCAATGTGTGGGTTCATAGCTCAGTTGGTAGAGTATCGCACCGGTATTCGCGGAGGTCACGGGTTCGAATCCCGTTGAAGCCCTGATTTTTTCAGGTTTCTTCTTTCAATTGCTTGAATTGGAAAATTTACTGCGATGATCATTTTTCACTTTCATCTACTATCGCAGTTCAAAATGAATTATTTCATATATACTTCACACCATTTCACTCCTCACGGGAAGATATGAACTCAATTAATTGACCTCGCTCCCAATGTGTGGGTTCATAGCTCAGTTGGTAGAGTATCGCACCGGTATTCGCGGAGGTCACGGGTTCGAATCCCGTTGAAGCCCTGATTTTTTC